>NW_004444046.1:1020693-1021852 GCF_000243295.1 Trichechus manatus latirostris | reverse complement strand
ATTTTAAGGAAGCTCCTCAAAATATGAAAAAAATAATGCTCTGAATGACACTGAAAATCATAATTGTTTAAAATACTAAGATTAGTAAAAACCTAAATCATGAACAACACACATATGATTAAGTAAAATATTGTTTTTCCACTAATTAAATACTATGTAGCCATTAAAATAATTGTTTTGAATTTAGTAGAATAACATGAAAAAAATCATTATATTAAAAACAAAAAAGGATTACTAATTCTATGTGTGTGTGTAATGATTGCCTATAAATCCTTGTGGAAACAAAATATAAACATTATGATCAAAATTATTAAAGCACACCCTCACAGGAAACTCATGAATAGACAAATATCTGTGATGTAAATTAGCCGATATTCTGGCACAGAATGTTAGGGAGCTTATATTACTTAGCTCCGTATTTTCCCCCTTTTGTTCTCAATTTTTCAAATATCTTGAATTATGATTATATTACTATTCTTAAGAAAATTTAAATTTTAAAATAAATAACAAGGTATACTGTTAACTAAGAACTATCTTGATTTTCAAAAACTCTGCATTTCTTATAAATGAATTGTACATTCATTGTGAATGAACTATATTTAATTCCCATACTTGATTTCCAAAAGTCAAGTTTTGTCCTCCCTGCATTTTGTATAATCACTCTACTTGAATAAACAAAGAGGTATACCTAAGTTTGATCTACTGGAGTTGTGACCCATCAAAAAAGGTAAAGTAGATTCATTCTAGAGCTTCAATTTTTACAGTTCTATTTGACACTTTTTATTGAATCTGGGTACTATGCAACATGAGGTGATAAACTTAGTGGCTTAAAACAACACTCATTTATTATTTTACAGGTCTAAAGTTCAGAAGTCTAGGCATGGTGTAACTAAATTTGCAGTTCAGGGTCTTAGAAAGCTAAAAACAAAGTCAGTGAGCTGCACTCTCATCTGTAGCTTGGGATCCTCTTCCAATCAAGCTCACGTAGTTTGACAATTCAGTTCCTAGCAGTTAGTTGTAAGACTGATGTCTCCGATTCCTTGCTGGCTGTCAACTAGTGTCACTTTCAACTCAGAGACTACTCACACTTCTAGCCACATGGTCCCTCTGTTTTAAAGTCAGCAATGGAGAATTTCTCTTGATCAAATCCTTTTCTCAC
>NW_004444046.1:1018240-1019952 GCF_000243295.1 Trichechus manatus latirostris | reverse complement strand
ACTATAGCTCATATATTTTGGCACCAACTGCAAGAACCTCAAAAATTATTCTTGCTTGCACTTGTTGCTACAGTTATGATCACTGCGGAGCCACTGCTCAGAGTCTGGTTGGTCAAATAATCATGGGTTTCATAAGAGATACAGTGAATCAACTGTATTTTAATATCCCCTGACAAGCAAGATACTTCATTTCTATGTTTCAAATCATATTCCATAGAATCATTGATTCCAGCAGAAGTCTTTTATGGGCTCCACAACTATTTGATGAAATTATATTTGGGTTTTTTTTACTTTTTTAAAAACCGTTATTAGTTAACCTCCCCATGTATTATATACCTATTTACATGAAGGCCACCTACATATTAACTTTCTTCTAGATAAATTTGTTTTTATTTAGAATTCAGAATAAAGCTTATCCTTTATCTCTACTAAATTGCACTTACATGTGATGAGATCTTAATAAAAATGTTACCACATGAAACTATTTTCATTTAGGTAAATTAATCTCTTTTTAAATTCTGTGCAACCAAAAAAAATGTAGAAATAAATTTGATTCCAAGATTGAAGTTAAATAGCAACTCTCTTGAATAATTTCCAATTTCACAATTTTTAATCAACATTTTAAAAACTTTAATTCATTTTAAGTTAATATGAATGTATAAAATAAACTCGTACTAGTTACATACTTGCTTTATCCATTTTATGCTTTAGATTTCAACTGAAAAAAAAATTGATAAACAATGAAAATAGAAAACTACAGGTTTAATCCAACCCGTCAACACTGTCGCCCTCTTATGTCTTGGAGGCATTTATATCACCCACTTTTTGGCAGTTGAAGAAAATATTAATGATTGTGTGATAATCATGATATGGACACTAAGAAACCAATGCTCTTCAACTTTCTCTTCTTTGATCATCAACAAGTACTGTCAATTATATTTTTGGAATGCTTCTCAAACTAGAGTGTTTTTGTCCAATTCTATCTGCTATTGACTTAATTTATCCCTTAACTGAAAGCATTGTAGTAGCCCAGTTGCTTTTATCTGATATCACTCCTACTTTCCATATTCTACAGTTCCTTTTAATACATTCTTCCAATGTCTTACAGATAAATCTTTTAAAAGTTAAAGCTAATTAAATCATTCCTCTTCTTAACTCTTAGGCCTGTCTTTGTCTCCTTCACATTTACCCTAGCAAAATTCCTAATACATAATAGGCTGTCAATGAATATATGTACTTACTCTATGTACAGCTTTCTCTCCATCACCTGTCCACCTTTGTAGCCCCACCACATCTTTTGCTCCAGGACTGCTTAAAAGTATCTCAAATATAATGGAACTGATTTTAGGAAATTTGATTCTTATTAATTTTACCACTATGAATAAAAATAACATTGTTTTAGATGTTATTTTAGACCAAGTATGTTAAATACAATTTAAATGGGTTCATTAAATTATTTTAATTACCTAGTTTAAAAAACACTTTGTTAAAAGAAAATAATTGCAGTGATTATTAATAACTTTTTAATAAATAGATTAAAATTTTCTTAGTCTTGAAGTTTAACTTTTTCCCATTTAATTAGAAAGTCAATTTTTAAGGATTTAGTTTTGGAAAATACAATATACTTTGGCTAATACACTTTCAAACACTAATTATCTACATTCATGTCTTTATTCAAAGCTGTCTAGTAAACATTTGGACACTGAACTGAA
>NW_004444046.1:1016737-1017822 GCF_000243295.1 Trichechus manatus latirostris | reverse complement strand
GCCCCTCAAATCTACCTTATCAAATAAGTCAAAAGTAATTCTAAATAGACAATTTGCAGCACTCAAAACATACCCTCTCATCAGACAGAATCAAATGAAAAACAGGATGTGTTCTGGGCTATGGATAGGGCCCTTTTCATCCGTTTTTCAATAATGCTTAAAAGAAGATTGAATTAACATGTACTGTTTAAGCACTACTTAAGCACCAAATTTTTTTTTTTAAACAACTAAATTAGAGTCTATGGCCCCTTGCTCAGTCATCCTGGGAAGCCTTCTGAGCTTTGATTTTTGTGAAATCACCACCAGCTCTCTTCCCAAACAGTGCCAAAGCGTCAGTTCTCTTTATTTATTTTGCATTTATCCTGACACCCCTTAGCTCTTTTATCTTAATCAACAGTGATAACTTCTATCTCAGTCAATTCCTTATATTTTATTATTTAATTTTATGATTTTTGTCATAAAATTTATGGGAACTAGGGAGTAGAACTAGGAACAGGAAATAGCTTATATCCTTTAGTGTATAGGGCAAATGCCTGGATACTTCTTCACTAAAAAAAGGGGCTAAGTGACTTTGACCTTTCTTAATTCTTCAAAGCTCTCCCTAGCCTCCCAATTCAAATGTCTACTACAGAATTAAACAATGCTTTTAACTTTCAGAACTACTCTCTGAGGCATGACAGAAATCCTGGGATGAAGGAATTTCAAGTTACATTTTCCCTATTAAAAAATACTATATGGCTGACTAGATACCCAGAGTAGCCCTGTTAATAAAAATAATTTAACACTGGATAAAATATAAAAGGCACTGCTGAACTGGCATGGAAGTAATGAATCTTCAGAGACCTATGGATGGGAAAGTAGCAAAGTGAATGGAAATGAAGAAAGTGAGCCCCAAAACCTGTTTCTTTCAGAAAGACTTTTTCTGTTTTCTAAGATTAATTTTGTACTTCTGTAACCTGAGATCCACTTCTTTTCTTAAGACTCACTTTGATGACAGCATGGGGAACCGGTGATAAAGTCTAGGACCCACCCAGGGGAAAATATAAGGTCCCTGCATAAGCTGTGGGCCTCACACTTTACGTATT
>NW_004444046.1:1015188-1016469 GCF_000243295.1 Trichechus manatus latirostris | reverse complement strand
TTTAATGCAAGTCTCCAATAATTTCCATAGATAATGATTCAAGGGAAAAGAGTCAAAGATACAGATAATATCCATGGGGGAAAAAAAAGAGAGTAAAAAAAAACAATAGACAATAGAATCAGATTTTGGAATTATCAGGGCAGGACATAATTTAAAGGTATATCATAGGCATTAAGTTTAAAGAAATAAAAATGGAAGCTAGAAAATGTAAGCAAGAAACAGAAGACCATAAACATGGTAGAGAAATTGTTAAATAGAAATTCTAGAAATAAAAACATAATAATTATAATTAGGAACTAAAATGGACAAATTAAGTAGCCGATTATTTACATTTGAACAGAGAAATAGTGATCTGAAAAAATGTATCTAAATAAATTATTGGGACAGAACAAGAGATACTGAGAAGAGGGGATCGGGGAACTCAATAGACTGCAAAAAACTTTAGGGTGCATGATGTCACATCAAAGTACCAGAAAGAATAAGCCCAGGTTAAGGGAAGGATGATTTCAGAGATGGAGGACAGATTTAAAGAATTATGTTTCTGCTTCCCAGGTACGGCTGGCTTGTACTCTGCCATCAGGGTAACCATAATAAAGCTTCGAACTCGCTCATTCTGAGTTCTTTTTCCAGAACCCCTTGCTATTCTAACCGTTTCTCTCCTCCTAGGATAATTTCTCCAGGAAAGAATGTTTCCAGCTCACATAATGGCAAATACTTGCAAAATCTAAAGTCCAAGGTGGCAAATAGGTGTAGTTTCTTAAACTCTTGAGAGTATTCTAGGTCACAGAGCTGAGCAAATAAACGTATGGGAATCTACCAAGCTAAGAAAGCAAGTGTAAAGATCCAGAAATACTAACACATGTTCCTTTTGGAACTTGTGAGTTTGTGGTTCTACGGTTACATGGTCATTAACCTCACCAGGTTTGATTGACCTTGGATGTAAATTTCTGTGCACTTAGTCTCAAGCAGAATGACTACAGTGTTATCTTCCTACACCTATAATCTACACAGTTACTTAATATTTATGCATATTGTTTCAAAAATATAAACATTGCACTATAAAGATTTGATAAATTAAATCAGAGTTTGAGATAACCTGGCATTTATCTATCACTGGCTTAAAGAGACTGCTATTTGAGAGACTAGGGGAAAAGACACACTGCCTTTTCATCTTCCTAGGTTTAAATTCTATCATTATATCAAGTTGGATCATCACAAAGCAAACTAAATGGACTGTTTTATCTCTGCCCCTCACCGATATGCCTTTGCTGAATGATGATT
>NW_004444046.1:1011281-1013217 GCF_000243295.1 Trichechus manatus latirostris | reverse complement strand
AGTGGGAGCCTGTTTCTACTATGTTCTGGCTGCATAACCCTGGGTGCATAACTTAAACTTCTTGTGCCATAATCTCCACTTCATAAAATGGGGATACTAATGCTCAATGCATAGTATTTTTTCAGGAGATAAGAAAATGTAAAACACTCAGACAAAGTCCTTGACACATTGTTGGTATTATTTCCTCCTGTATTTTCATCCTAATTCTTCTATTTGGTGTTATCTCTAATTTATAAATCACTTCAAATATTTTATAAGCAGGTAATGTATTACTAAAAGTACTGTAGAGAGCTACACAATTTTTCTTCATAATTGTTCAATAAGAACAAAGGCAAATGAGACTAAAGGGGCACAACAGCCCAGGGACAGGGACTAGAAGGCAGGAGGGGACAGGAAAGCTTGTAATAGGGAACCCAAGGTTGAGAAGAGAGACTGTTGACATGCCGTGGGGTTGTTAACCAATGTCATAAAACAATATGTGTACTAACTGTTTAATGAGAAACTAGTTTGTTCTGTAAACCTTCATCTAAAGTACAATTTAAAAAAGGCAAATTAAGTTCTAAAGATTAACAAAATCTATGATGCAATTCAAAATATAATGCAGAAAATTCTTTATACCATGTTACAAAAAACAAAAAAAACCCCACCAAACCCGTTGCCATCGTGTAAATTCCAACTCATAGTGACACTATAGGATGGAGTAGAACTGCCCCATAGTGTTTCCAAGGCTGTAAATCTTTACAGGAGCAAACTGCCACATCCTTCTCTCTTGAAGTGGCTGATGGGTTCGAACAGCCACCCTGTCGGCTAGTGGTCAATTGCTTTAACCACTGCGCCACCAGGACTCCTGTAATATATAACCAAGTCATAAAATCATATAAGATAAAATTACCAAAATTAAAATATCTATGAAGCAACTGGACTTTAAAAATATGTCTGGCAGCGCAAGGCTTTTGAACCAGTCTGATTTTCCTTGAAGGATGCAAATGAGGCTAGAAAGCTTAGTTCTTTTTGAAGTAGATTATTAACAGGAACAAAAGATTACTATGCATAGGAAGAGATAAGCATGGTCACAGTTTGGTATCATATCTGCAGAAATTATGCTCCAATGGCAGTATAATTACCACTTTGATAAATAGCAAGGGATACGTAAAAAATGATGTTGCTGATTTGGTCATCATTAATACTTCAATCTACTTTGAAAGGACTCCACCAAGAAATTTATACATATTAGAATTGATTCAAACATTTTGCCACACAAGTTGACTGCTTTAAGATAATACTAAAAGTTTGGTCAATTTGTTAGTAAGTGTGATGTTCCGCTAGAAGCCTCAAAAACTTGGATCTTGATTAGATTAATGCACCCAGGGCATCAGAGCATTAACAAACTCAGGAGTTTTGTTGCACAGAATAGAAGATTTGATCAGGGGCAAATCTTAGAATTCTACTATTGCTTTTAGCATGGGCCAAGCAAAGTTTAGCTTCAACCTCTTGTCTCTTGGATAAGGATACTCTGAAGAAGAGGGGGATTTGTCTTCAACTTGCCAACTTTTACAGGAATGCATCTCTAATAGTATAATTTGAGATTTCGTGACACCTGGGACAGTAGTTTACTCTGGTGGAGAGAGAGGATTAGCCTCTCACTGAAACTGTGTAGATGCCTGAATTTTGTGACCATGTACAAGGCTAAATTTGGGGGATTGGTCGAATGAGGCTAAAGAGGTGCTTGGTTTGCTCTCTCTTGCCATTACTCCAGTAATTTTGCTGTATCTCCAGGGAAAGAAGGAAGCACTCTAGATTGGAATGCTTTAGTGTTGGGAAGCACAATGATGGAAAGCTTACTGGCATTAGTATAATGATAGTTGCAATTCTTTAAACTGAGTGTATTAAAATTATACTTCTAGCCTTTATATTGCATTTAAGAGATTCTATAACT
>NW_004444046.1:1003902-1010101 GCF_000243295.1 Trichechus manatus latirostris | reverse complement strand
AAAGATCTGGTATCAGTCATTTTATAGATTATGTGAATTCAGTTGAATATGAATAATTAGTCTGTCTATGCCCAGAGGATTTGCATGTTAACTTTTCTTGCCAGTTGTATCATAAAATCATGTTTTTTTCCACTAAGTAAATTTCAAGTTACAGTGAGCTGTTGGTGAGATATATGAGGGGGTTGTGTTTTTTCCTACTGCTTATCAAGTCAACCCTTGTAAAGTTATCATTTTTCCATATTCATACTGCTGATACTTAAGCACATACTTTTTTCAGAGAATGTTACTTCTAAAAAGATGATTGCAAGAAAAAATGTCCTCAGGATGTGAGAACTATTTACTCCTTTGCTGTGTGTGTTAAAGTATTATTTCCAAAAAATATGGGAATATATCCCTAGAAATTTAATTACTTGTCTATACATATGTAAGCATAAATAGCAAGGTCAAAATATAATCACTAATGACTTACAGTTAACCAACAGTAATAAGGTGCAGCTGACTTCCAGAACCTTTAACCATCTGGAACATATTCACAAACTCAGAAGCAAGTGGAAAAGCCCCTGGTAGTAGTAAAAGCTGGTGCATTTTATTTTGTGAAAAGTTTGGAAATATCCTTAGAGACACAAGTGGTATTTGAAAATTAACAATTATGTATAGAAGAATTACTGATAAATAAGCTTACTTACAAATGAGTGGGATAAGGAAATAGTACTAAACATAGACAGGTTGACATTAAAGGAACAGGCAAAAAGACTATAAAGAACTGAGAATAACTGTAACTGCCTAGCACTTAACATCATTTAATCTGGAGAATGATTAAATTTTAATTATAAATCAATTTTTCATTGTAAAGCAAATGTCCTCAGGCCTCAGAATCCTGTCTGCATAACTGGTTCATCAATATCTAGATCTAGCTTTTACTAGCTTTATACTTACTCCTACCACACACACACTCATGCATTAACAACACCACTGTGATCCTTTGTGTTCTTCAAAAAGAAATTGTGTTATAACCCCTGTTTATGTAAATATGACCCTGTTGGGAAATGGAAGTTTTCTTTGTTATGTTAACGAGATCATACCAGAGTAGGGTGGGTCCTAATGAGTTATAGAAAGAGCAGGATAGACACAGAGAGACAGACCTAGGGGAAGTGGCTATGTGAGGATGATGGCGGATGCATCTATAAGCAGCAGTGGAATGTAAAGGACTGCTGGCAGCCACTAGAAACTAAGAAAGAGGCCCAGGGAAGGAATCAACATGGCTGAGACCCTGACTTGGACTTTTAGCCTCTAGAACTGTGAGAAACTAAATTTATTTTCTTTCAAGCCACCCAGTTGTGATATTTTTGTTAAGGCAGCCCTAGGTAACTACTGGAGCCCTGGTGGCGTAGTGGTTAAGAGCTTTGCTGCTAACCAAAATATCAGCAGTTCCAATCTGCCAGCTGTTCCTTGGAAACCCTATGGGACAGTTCTATTCTGTCCTATAGGGTCGCTATGAGTCGGAATCGACTTGATGTCAGCGAGTTGGTTGGTTGGTTAGGTAACTACTAAGACATTCATTTTTAAGATTTCCTTTATTATAAATATTACTGGAAGCACCAAGTGAAGTGTCTTATCCTGGTTAATGTTCCTTTTAGGCTACTGCTCACATGACCATTTTGCTTTTCTCTAGGCTCCCATTTGCCTTTCTTTCTCAGCTTCTACTAGCACCACATTCTGCAATGTGTCACTTTTTAGTGCTCATTTCAGCATGTTCCTCACACCACTGACACACTTCCATAGGCCACACTTCAATACCTCACTTCAGCCACTGTATTTTTAGCCATACTCACTTTGCATATACCACCATACCATGGACCATTGATTCTGTACTTTCCATTACATCATCTTTTCTTTAGGCCTCAGGTGCTCATCTTTCTTCTCAAAAGTGGGTAAAAAAATGAATCGCCCTTCCCTGTGGACTCTTAGAGGAACCTCCAAGCATTGTCATTTGAGACTGCATTATATCAGTGACCACTCTTTTGGTTTATCCATACTTCTTTCTTCTCCAGAATTGACAGAAAACAACCAACCTGCAACTGGAAACGCATCACCCCCCTTCAGGTCTTAGTCTTTTTGCTTTATTCCGATTCCTCCTGTCTGAATCCTAATTTTATAATAGTTTCTTTCTTGGGCGTAGAGGGTACACACAACTCATATCACTTTGCAGTTTGACTTCTGCTTCTGTCCTCAACATCACCACCAACCAGATGAAGTTTACAAGGCATGTCTGTCTACTTCTTAGACCCAAGCATTGTTAGATTATAAGGAATCTCTACTCAGGTAGTTCCAAATCACAAATTAAATCAGCTATTAATTGTGTTTTGTGTTTAGTGGGAGGGAGAAAGTATACATTAACTCATATCTCTAATATAGCCAAATCTAAGTTCCAGGCCTAATGAGGGCCGTAATTCAATGATTTATAAGCTGTATATATACCTTGAAATGTTAAATTAACAGATCATTAAAAGTTATATTGAAATAAAGTTGTTTGGTTTCATAGTTTACTGGTTGACTATTCTGTAGGAATTTTTTAAGGTGCTAATGTACATTTTGACTCTCCAAGAGAGGGTTGCAATATGCTGTTTCTCGGACTTCAACACTTGAACTTTTTGTTTTGTTTTGTTTTACTTTTGTGATTTCTTTTAAATAAACTTTTGAAACAACATTTTATTATATTTACTTAGAATTATTGCCGAGATAGTACATAGTTCCCTTATATCCCACACCCAATTTTCTTTATTAATAATATCTTATTTGTTACAATTAATGAGCAAGTACTGATACATTATTAGTAAGGTTGTACTTTATTTAGATTTCCTCAGTTTTTCCCTAATGCTACTTTTCTATTCTAGGATCTCATCCAGGATATCATATTCCATTTACTCATGTCGCCTTATGCTTCCCTTGGTTATGATAGTTTCTCACAGCTTTCTTATTTTTCATGACTTTGAAAATCTTGAGGATTACTGGTTAGCTATTTTGTAAAATATCCCTCAACTGGAAATTCTGTGATGGTTTTCTCATGGTTTGAATAGGGTTATGGGTTTTTGGGAAGACCACAGAGGTAAAGTGCCATTCTCATCACATCATATCAAGGGTACATACTATCAGTATGACTTACCACTGTTAATGATAACTTAGATGTCCTGGCTTGATGGTGTTTGTAAGGTTTCTCTGGTATAAACTTACTTTTTCTTTTTCATACTGCAAACTTTAGAAGAAAGTCACTATGTATCCTCCAATTTAAGGAATAGGGAGCTATGCTCCATCTCCTTAAGGGTGGGGTATCTACATAAGTTATTTGGTATTTTTCTGCACAGGGTGTTTCTATGTTCTCCTCTATTTATTTATTTTCAATCAATTATCTATATCAATGTGGAATCATGGATATTTATTTTAGGCTTTGTGCTATGATTCAAAACTTCTTTATTTATTGTGTTGCTCAAATTGTTCCAGCTTCGGCAGTTGTAATTTCTTTCAGTTGGCTCCTTTATCCTTGTGTGCCTGATCATTTTGTGTGTGTGTGTGTGTTTCCCTGAGCACTTTCTTACTTTCTGTCATTACATGATACTACAGGTTCGTATCTTATATTTCCTGCCCAGTCCTAAAATAAGCCGTTTGTCCATAGAGACCTAGTTCCTTTGATTTGGAGAATCACATTGAAACCAAGATTAGGGTGCTTACTGGGCTTGTTTGCACTGGGGAGTGGTTGATTTTAGGCCCTCTCAGCTGACAGAGTAAGGAGATATATGGATGTATACAAATCCATGTGTATACACATATCTATAAATATTTCTTTGTATATCGATCTGTGTCTGTATTAAGCTAAACATGAACTCATATGATGTCTCCAACCAACTCTAATCCATTTCCAGATGGGTAATTCTAGCCTCCGTTAACTCACTGTAAACTCCCACTTCAACAGTGAGAAAACCTAGTTCCTTCTATGAGCCATATAATTATGCAGTTATTCAGTTCTAGTATTCATGTGTAGCAGTAACAGAATTTTTAACCTGTACCCTCATGGAAACTACTTTATCAACTAGAGTACAGTCTTATGTGTAGTTCTTTTTGCCTTTAGCATTACATACTCCACTCATTGCCAAAGTGACTTAGATCAACACATTTTTCTCCACCCTCTTCAAGTGAGGTTGTTTCATATATTTGTATTACACTTATATTCCTTTGTCATACTTTGCATACCATCTGGGATCCCCTGGCTTCCTAAATGATTTTCAAAAATTTGCATACGTTAAGGTTTATTCTTTGTGCTGTGAAATTTTATGCATTTTAACAAATTCTGAAACATAAATTCTCAAAGTACAAAGTCTTATATTTGTTACAGTATTTAGTATTACTAGTACATTTTCACCGGCCTAACATTTCCCCTGTGTTCATCTATTTAAACTTCTCTCTCTTCCCTGCACCCAAACCCCTAAAAAAATCACTGATCTGTTTATGGTTTGTATCATTTTGCTCTTTTCATATAATGGGAATCATACAGAATTTAGTGTTTTAAGACTTGCTTCTATCACTTAGCAATATGCATTTAAGGTTTATTCCTATCTCTCTTTGTTTTGTTTTGTTCTGTTTTTTGCTATGAGTCTGAATCAACTCAATTGGCAACGGGTTTGTTTGTTTATTTTTAATAGGCATGTAGTGGTATCTAACTGTTACATTAATTTATAACTACCTACTGACAAATAATGTTGAACATTTTTTCATATGCTTATTTGTCATCTGTGTATCATGAACTCATTTTTTTCAAAAGCATCTTTAGAGATTCATATTTTCTGAAACACTCTGGGAAACACTGCCATAGTTCATTATTAAATTTAGAAATATTCTTAATATTTCTTGATTACTAAGGTGGAACATATGATGCTTTCAAAAACAGTTCTGCAAAATATTAAAAAACTTAATATATTTAAGTGACTAGTGGGGGAGATTATTTTATATAATTTCTTTAAATTTTACTGATACAGTTTTGATAAATTTTTAGAAAAAATAGTTTATTTGGAATTGTTGAATTGTAATAATGTCAAATATATAAGAATTTTTTATATACATAACCTATCATGACTGTGAGAATGTGTTCCTAATTTTGTGCTCTTAAGATAAAACTATAAGTAATGTCTTGGGTAAACGGCAACTATACACATGGACCTCGCCAAATGGAATACACAGGAATCAAATCGACTACATCTGTGGAAAGGAGATGATGGAAAAACTCAGTATCATCAGTTAGACAAGGCCATGGGCCAACTGTGGAATAGACCATCAATTACTCACATGCAAGTACAAGTTGAAACTGAAGAAAATTAGAACAAGTCCAGGAGAGCTAAAGTACGACCTTGAGTATATATCACCTGAATTTAAAGACCATATTAAGAATAGATTTGACACACTGAACACTAATGACCAAAGACCAGACGAGTTGTAGAATGACATCCAGGGCATCGTACATGAAGAAAGCAAGAGGTCATTAAAAAGACAGGAGAGAAAGAAAAGACCTAAATGGATGTCAGAACAGACTCTGAAACTTGCTCTTGAACATCAAGTAGCTAAAGCAAAAGGAGAAAATATGAAGTAAAAGAGCTGAACAGAAAATTTCAAAGGATGGCTAGAGAAAACAAAGTAAAGTATTATGATGATATGTACAAAGACCTGGAGATAAAAAACCAAAAAGGAAGAACATGCTTGGGATTTTGCAAGCTGAAAGAGCTGGAAAAAATTCAAGCCTCGAGTTGCAATAATGAAGGAGTCTATGGGGAAAATATTAAATGATGCAAGAAGCATCAAAAGAAGATGGAAGGACTACAGAGTCATTATACCAAAAAGAATTGGAGGACGTTCAACCATTTCAAGAGGTAGCATATGATCAAGAACTGATGGTACTGAAGGAAGACGTCCAAGATGTACCGAAGGTATGGGCGAACAACAATGAGGCTCCAGAAATTAACAGAATATCAACTGAGATGTTTCAAGTAACAGATGCAGCGCTGGAAGTGCTCACTTGTCTACTCCAAGAAATTTGGAAGACAGCTACCTGGCCAACCAACTGGAAGAGATCCATATTTATGCCTATTCCCAAGAAAGGTGATTCAAACTAATGTGGAAATTAACTAACAATATCATTAATATAACATGCAAGTAA
>NW_004444046.1:1002005-1003121 GCF_000243295.1 Trichechus manatus latirostris | reverse complement strand
TCCAGACCCAAGCCAGGCTATTTTTGATTGCATGCAGAAGCTGGATAATGAATAAGGAAGACTGAAGAATAATTGACATCTTTGAATTGTGGTGTTGGCGAAGAATATTGATATACCATGGACTGCCAAAAGAATGAACAAATCTGTCTTGGAAGAAGTACAACCAGAATGCTCCTTAGAAGCAAGGATGGCGAGATTAGGTCGTACATACTTTGGGGATGTTGTCAGGAGGGATCAGTCCCTGGAGAAGGACATCAAGCTTGGTAAACTACAGGGTCAGCAAAAAAGGAATACCATCAACAGTATGGATTGACACAGTGGCTGCAACAATGGGGTCAAGCATAACAACAATTGTGGGCATGGTGCAGGACCGGACAGTGTTTTGTTCTGTAGTACAAAGGGTCGCTATGAGTCGGAACTGACTCAATGGCACCTAACAACAACAGCAACGTTTTAAGATTTTTATTATCTTTTGGAGGCATTTTTATTTATGATCCTAATACTTGTGTTTATATATATCTAGATATATCATGAAAAATAACATATTTCCTATAAATATATATGTTTTGGATTGAACTGTGTCCCTCCAAAATGTGTGTTAATTTGTTAGGCCATGATCCCCAGTATTGTGTGGTTGTCCTCCATTTTCTGATCTAATGTAATTATCCAATAATTTGTAAATCTTAACCTCTATGATGTTAATAAGGCAGGATTAGAGGCAGTTATATTAATGAGGCAGGACCCACTCTACAGGATTAGATTGTATCTTGAGTCAATCTCTTTTGATATATAAAAGAGATAAGTGAGCAGAAAGAAAGAGGTACCTCCTACCACCAAGAAAGAGCCAGAGAAAAAGCACATCCTTTTGACTTGGGGTCCCTGAGCTCAGAAACTCCTAGACCCAGGGAAGATTGATACCAAGACCTTCCCCTAGAGCTGACAGAGAGAGAAAGCCTTCTCCTTGAGCTGCTGCCCTGAATTCAGACTTCTAGCATCTTAAACTGTGCGAGAATAAAAATTTCTGTTGGTTAAAGATCTGCTTGTTATATTTCTGTTATAGCAGCACTAGATAAATAAGACAAAAATATAAAACAAAAACTACACATATATTAAATA
>NW_004444046.1:999728-1000854 GCF_000243295.1 Trichechus manatus latirostris | reverse complement strand
GCCTTTCTTGTATTTTTTCCCCTGTTCTCTGTTTCTAACAAATCACCACCACCATCAACACCACCATCATCATCATCATCTATTTTTCCATCACTATCATGATCACAACCCCCTATACTGGGTGCCTACTACATACCATATATCAATGATAGTGTTAAATGCTCCCTCTACATTATCTCCATCGCTTCCAACAACCTGGTAAGAAAGTAGTATTATTCCCATTTACAAATTAGGAAGCACTGACCTAGAGAATAAAGGTTAAGTAATTTACTGAAATTACAGAACTAGTAAAAGGATGAGTTAGATTTTAACCTGGATGTTTGACATCATAGCATGTGCTCTATCATGCTGCCATCTTTTTTACACAAATATGATACAAATAACACATACATGACACTGAATCACAAAATAATAAAATTATTAAAAAGTTTCAGGATTCTCTACTCCAATTCTTTTTTATTTCATAGAGGTAAAAGCTGAGGTCCACAGAAGTTAAACATTTTCCTCAATGTCCTGCAGCTGATTTATAAGAAAGTTTGGCTTGGGAGGCGGCTATCATGTATACAGAATGGTCAGATTATGTACCTTTGAAGACCAGTGAAGGCATACTTTTAAGGACAGGCCATGAGCCATAAAAATATCTCTCTACCAGAGTATAGTATCTTTAGCTTAGCTTGTCCTTGCTTCAGCTTTCTTCTAACTTTAAGGGAATCCAGTGTCAAATTTTAGTCCATTCTTGGTTTGTTTCTTTGTTCTCTGGCTGGTTCACGTTTTAGCTATCCTTTCCTGCTACAACCATTCCAAGAAGCCGATTTCCACTCTGATTTGTGAAAATCCATCTTCAGTTCTATTTCAGAACATGGTAGAGTTTATCTTATCTTTTCTTTTGTCTTGCTTTCCTCAGAGCTATTATTAGGAATGCGTAGTGTTATTCTTTATTCACTGTCATAAAATATCATAGACAATTTAATTTTTAATTCTCCAGTAAACCTACCATCCAAAAAAAATGATAGCAAGGGGGAAAGCGTACCTGATTTATTATGTTAAATATCTGGCTATATGGTTTAAGATAAAATGTGATTGTATCTTCATATGGTTTAAGATACAATGTGATTTTAGTATGCTT
>NW_004444046.1:982477-983593 GCF_000243295.1 Trichechus manatus latirostris | reverse complement strand
TATAATTCATGAGGCACTTAATAAAGATTTTTTAATAGACTAGGAAAGGTAATAGTAGCAAAGCAAAGGGTACTGTGCCAGGCAATGTTTAAGATATTATACATTCTGCATCACTTTTAAGCATCATAATACTCTGATGAAATAGCTACAATTGGTTCCATTATTCTGATTGGAGAATGAAGAATAGAGAGGTTAAAGAACTTGTCTAGGACACCAAGTCAAGAAATTTAGAGCTGAATTTTAACTTTTTCTCTAGAAATCTGTAAAATCAGTGCTCTTCTTACTAATGAATGAAGTTGTTGCTGTTTTTGCTACTATTGCTGCAAAGTCGATTTCAACTCATGGTGACCCCATGTGTGTACAATAGAACTGTGCTCTATAGGTTTTTCAAGGATGTGGCATTTCAGAAGCAGATCACCAGGCCTGTCTTCTGAGGCATCTCTGGGTGGGTTCAAACCACCAACCATTCAGCTAGTAGTTGAGAGCTTAATCATTGAATCACCCAGGGACTCAAAGAATGCAGTACAATATCTAAAATTTTAAATAAAATTGAGATATTAAAAATGAAATAGTCAAGATTCCCTTACAATAAAAAGAATAATATCAGTAGCATATTATCAATACAAAATCAAATTCTACAATTGCTCAAAAGATCAATCTTCAAATTCCTCAACGTAATAAAGGATATGTATACAAAACCAACAACCAACGTCATTCTCAATGGAGACAGGCTGAAAACATTCCCCCTGAGAACAGGAACAAGGATGCCCTTTATCACTGTTCCTATTTAACATTGTGCTGGAAGTCCTAGCTAGAGCAATAAGGCAAGAGAAAGAAATAAAGGCATCCAAATTGGTAAGGAAGAAGTAAAACTGTCCCCCTTTGCTGATAATATGATACTATACTTAGGGAACCCTAAAGAATCCACAAGAAAACTACTGGAACTAATAGAAAGATTCAGCAGAGTAGCAGGATACAAAATAAACATACAAATATCAGTTGGATTCCTATACACCAATAAAGAGAACTACAAAAAGGAAATCAGGAAAGCAATGCCATTTATAATAGCCTATAAAAAAATAAAATACTTAGGAATAAATCTAACCAGGGACATAA
>NW_004444046.1:977923-980902 GCF_000243295.1 Trichechus manatus latirostris | reverse complement strand
TCCCTTAGGGACTGAGTTACTGGGCTGAGGACTGGGGACCATGGTCTCGAGGGACATCTAGCTCAACTGGCATAACATAATTTATAAATATATATATATATACATATATATAAATATTCTACATCCTACTTTGATGAGTAGCATCTGTGGTCTTAAAATCTTGTGAGCGGCCATCTAAGATATTCCACTGGTCCCATCCCAACTGGAGCAAGGGAGTATGAAGAAAACCAAAGACACAAGGGAAAGATTAGTCCAAAGAACTAATGGACCACAACTACCACAGTCTCCACCAGACTGAGTCCAGGACAACTAGATGGTGTCTGACTACCACCGCTGACTGCTCTGACAGGGCTCACAATAGAGGGTCCTGGCCAGGGCAGGAAACAAATGTAGAACAAAAGTCAAACTCACACACACACACAAACAAACAAATTTAAAAAAAAAAAAAAAACAAACTTATTGGTCTGACAGAGACTGGAGAAACCCTGAGAGCATGGCCCCCAGACACCCTTTTAACTCAATACCTGAACTCACTCCTGAAGTTCACACTTCAGCCAAAGATAACACACAGTTCTACCAAGTGTAGGAGACTAAATGGGCACACCAGCCCAGGGGCAAGGATAAGAAGGCAAAAGGGAACAGGCAAGCTGGATGAATGGAAATGAGGACCCCGAGGTCAAGAAGGGGAGAGAGTGCTGACATTTCCAGGGAGTGGCAACCAATGTCACAAAACAATATGTGTATTAATTGTTTAATGAGAAACTAATTTGCTCTGTAAACTTTCAACTAAATACCACACACAAAAAAATCAATCTCAGTCAAAATAGTCAAAACGGACAATTTTATGCGTATGTAAATTTCATCTGAATGCATATTGTCTTTCTATCCTTTAAGCCATCGTATTTTAGGTAAGACTGAAACAGGGTAGCAATGTTAGTAAAATACTTGAGAGTTTATATGAGAATTCTGTGTATATTTCTGTTTGGTGATCGATTGACCTTAATAGCTAAGCTGTGTCTAGTATGACCACTCATGGCCCGAAGTCAATCCTCTCACCCCCACCTCCACCCCACTTAGGATTTTTCTGAACTCCATTTAGTATTTGAACTACTTAAAGAAAAGTATTAACACTATTATGGACTCACTAGAGATTTCAGTATTACTTAAGTAATTATTTCCAAGTAGATGGAGACTCTCAAGTCCATGGGGAATTGTATTTGGAGGTATTTCAGAAATGCATGATAGGCGTCAGTGGATGAAACCAATGTTGTATTTAGCAAGGATGCAGAAATTAATCTTCCTAATATTTACTGATTAATCATTTTCAGATAATTATAAAAACTGTAAGCTACACTGGAAAATGACTGTGAAATTGTCAATCAATTGGCAAAAGTTGTTTTTGTTTTCCCTTCAAGTCCTGTTCCACTTTTCCCTTGCCCCAGCTTTGGTTTTCTGTTGCTCTTTTCCTTCTGAGTCCTGCTAAAGGGATTGTTCAGGTCAGCAAGTTAGAGAAAGAAACACGTCTTCCTGTGCTCTTGTTCTGGAATTTTAGTGCCGTGGCACAGGGGTGAGGAAACATTGCCATTTCTCCAAGTTCTTCCATTGCAATGGAAACTGTGCTAATCTTCTAGTGCCTTGGAAGAAGCAAACATTCCTAGAAACCTACTACCCGTAGTCTTAGTGTATTCATAGAACTCTCAACATTGTTTAGAAACAATCAGTTTATGTATGTGAATTCCCCAGTAGACTATGAAGACTTTAAAGGAGAACTTGCATACTTGTATTCCCATATGTATATTTGTCATATGCATATTTATATTCCCAATATTTAGCATAAGGTTTGGTGTGTGTTAAATTCTCAGATAATGAATGGGAAAGGAAAATCTTTTTCTTCCCCCCATTCCCTGGGGAAGGAATGATTGGAGACTGAAACTTAAAAGTAGATAAAGTAGCCTGGACAGAGCAATCTAAAATAACTATCTCTGTGGTGTAACTAACTGTCCCTTAAATTACCCTGCACAGACAAATGCCAGGATGGCATTTATCCAGGCTCAAGGTGGGGGAAATTAGTGTACTATCTTCTAAACTACATCAGTGTAGAATGACATTAATGACTATTCCTCAAACACTAAGTCAAAAGATTAAAATTAAAGGCAGTGTTTCCATTTCAGTTTGGACTGAAAACATTTTCCCATTACAAAATGGGATGGCAGTGTCTTGGTTTTAGAGAAAATTTAATTCAACAATTTAAGCAACATTTGGTGTTTTCACAAATGTTAAAACTTTTTGTTTTTGGTCATTATGGGATATGATAGTTTACAAAGTACTTTCCCATATTTTGTCCCCTTCATTCGTCATAAAATCCCTGAAAGATAAATGTTGTTTATTTTTTTAAATGTTTTTATGCAAAAATGAGTGAGGTTATGTTAAAATTACCGACCCAAAGCAAACCTGTTGCCATTGAGTTAATTCCGATTCATAGTGACCCTATAGGACAGAGTAAAACTGCCCCGTAGGGTTTCCAAGGAGCAGCTCATAGATTCTAAAACAAGGAGGTGCTAATTCTTCCACACTCTGATGCATAAAACTATGTATTTAATGTTTCTGTTCTCCAATTTCCACATAGGCAGGAACCGTCTTACCTTGCTCACTGCTCTGCCTTTATCACATTGCACAATCACCAGTCCAGAGTAGGTGCAATTTTAAAAAAATATTTTATTGTGATTTTGGAGAAAATTTACACAGCAGTTTAGATTCTCATTTAATAATTTTTATAGATATTATTCAGTGATGTTGTTACACTTTTCATAATGTGTCAACATTCTCATTATTTCCATTCTGGTTGTTGTGTTCCCATTAATCTAGTTTCCTTCCCCCCCCTTACTTTCTCATCTTTGGTCTAGGATAAATGTTGATCATTAAGTCTATAGATGATTGTTTAGAAGAGCACAGTACTTATCAAAAAAAAAAAAAAAGACT
>NW_004444046.1:975469-977643 GCF_000243295.1 Trichechus manatus latirostris | reverse complement strand
TAGCCAGGCACCATCTAGTTTTTCTGGTCTCAAGGTAGGTGAGGCTGTGGTTCGTGTAGACTATTAGTCCTGCAGACAAGTTTCTTCCTTGAGTTTTTGGTTATCTTCTTTCTCTTTTGCTCCAGATACATAAAGACCAATAGTCATAGCTTAGATGGCTGTTTGCAAACTTTTAAGACCCCTGATGCTACTCACCAAACTAGTAGCAAATTAATTGTAGAAAATTATGTTTATAAGTTATTTTATGCAATTGAATGAGTTGCTCCCCATGAAAAAGTAAATATTTTTTAAATGAATAAGTGATTACTATTTTCATTACGTCCAGCTACAATGATACTCCCCTAGGCTCTGTAGATAGATACAATGAAGACAGATTTTTGTACTCAAATGCTTCGCAGTCTATTAGAAAGTTGTAATGTAAAAAGAAAGAAATTAAGACAGAAAAGAAGGGAGAAGGGAAAGAAATAAGGCGGGAATGAAAGAAGGATAGGAAGAAGCAAGAAAGTATACTTTTCTATGTGGTAGGCAGAATAATGCCTCCCCAAAGACATCAGGACCCTAATCCCAGGAACCTGTGAATATGTTACCTTACATGGCTAAAGGAACTTTGCATATGTCATTAACATCGCAGACCTTGAGATGGGCAGATTATCCTGGGTTTTCTGGGTGGGCCCAATGTAATCATCTGAGTCCTTAAAAACAAAGAATCTTTCTCAATGTGATGATAGAGAGAGAAAGAGACAGAGACAGAGAGAATATGGAAGAAGGGCCAGAGTGATGTATCTTTGTTTCAAACAGCACAATCTATATAGACATGAATTTCTTCTATCTTGGTTGCCTATGATGCTAGATCCTACAAACTCTCCAATGCCAATTATTTTTTCTCTCAGCTCCTCTTCTGCCATTCCATGCTTCCCTCAGCATCACCAAGAGACTGAAAGGCTGTAAACTGTATTTTCTCAACTCTTGGGGAGCTACCTTTTGTCCCAGGGACAGATTTTAGGGCCCCTGTCCCGGAGACAGCTCCTACCATAAGAGCACTGGCAAAGGGAAGAACAAATTTTTTTTCTCAGCTTCCTGTCTTGTCTACTCAATGACTGTGACAGTGGCTTCAGCAGAGTTAGTGGTGGTGTCAGGAGCATCAGTAGGAGGGCAAGCACCTGGATTGAGGCTTGGCAGCAGCAGCAGAGGAAATGTCAGCACCTTTAGCAGGTAGGAGGTAAGTGTGAACTTACAGGCTCCTGGCAGTGACTATAACATGCTTCACATCACTGCTTACCATCTCCTTTGTTGTCTTCATTTTTCTTCTTTAGCACCCACTTTCCTTTTATCTCTAGCCCCTCCAATATCTCTGTAATCAATTCCTTGCTTCATATCACTCTGCTTGAAATCTCTAGAGTGGTTCATGTTTCCAAATTATACTTTGACTCATACCGTATTTGTAAAAGAAATGGATTCAGAAATAGGCATTCAGGAATTGCAATCTGTGTATCCCCAAGAGTTGAGGAAATACAGTTTACAGCCATTCAGTCTGTTTTCCTCTGACAGTTGTAACTTTGTCAGTGAATAATGTGCTACTTCTAATCCATGCCAATAAATGCAAAACTGTACATAAGTGAAATGAATTTAAAGTCTAGTCTACGATGCACAGAATGGCTGTTTCACTTGATTATTGTAGTGGGAATGATTATTACATGGGCTGGGGGTTGGGTGGGTTACTGATTGCACTGAAGAGCTCAGCCAGTGTTCAGTTAGGAAAACTGAAACCACCCGAGATATTTCAAAATCCTGGTGCCCCTTCCAGAGACACCACAAGAAAAAAAAAAAAAGAAAAAGAAAAAATGGCTTCTTCCTTACTCCTACCTTTTCATCTCTCATTGTTTCCCTCTGGAAGAACCTAAATAATCAGAATGGCATTGGAATTATGGAAATGAAGTTTGCAGGCTGGCTTTCAACTCCCTGCAAAGCAGAGGAGATCACAGAAGGTTGAGAGTAAAGCTAGCATCCAACAGATAGATAACCAGCTCAATGACCAAACTGTTATCATATTCTAAGTATCTCAGTACAAAACAAACAGATTCTAAAAGAAAAAAATTATCCTCTTTCTGGGTGAAATATCAGATCTAAAGAGGACTCTCACTCTTTAAGGATAAAGGGCAGTTTATAAAACTAAA
>NW_004444046.1:973137-974428 GCF_000243295.1 Trichechus manatus latirostris | reverse complement strand
CACACACATGACACACTCACAAAGTGTTGGCAAATGAAAACTATTTAATTACTCATACTCACAGAAAGCAGACAGAAAATAATAGGAATATCTTCATGGTGAGTGGTCCACCCTTGCTTTAAAGCTATCCGGGCAGATGGAAACTCTTCTGTGTGTGTCCCCACTTTGTATTATAGATGAGGGACAAAGAAATGCTTCCCTCACCCAGTTTTATACTCCAGGGGCTACGAGACTCCCTGCCTGGAGTGCACTGTAGATTTTCCAGCCTGACAACCCAAGGAGAGGGTGTGAGTAGACATTTGGGCGCCTGGCAGAATTTCAGCACTTTAATCCTGCTATAGTGGACAAAACATCAGAACACGGGGGGCAGTGCTTTGTCCTGAAGTCTAAAAATACTAGCAAGGGGAGGAACAGGGAGGAACCATAGCTGCTGAGCTGTCCAAAGGACTGCATCCTCTCAAATTTTTAAAATTACATTGAGGTAAAATGCATAAAACAAAACACTGACATTTTAACCATTTTAAGTGTACAATTTAGTGACAATAAAAGTTACCATATTGTCCAACCATCAGCATTATCTATTTTCAATTTTTTTATCACTCCCAACAGAAACTCAGTACATCTTAAGCTGTAAATACTCTTTCCCCACTTCAGCCAGCGCCTGGTAACCACTAATAACAACCTTTTGTCTGTATGCATTTACCTATTCTGATATTTTATTTAACTGGGATCATAGAATTTTTGTCCTTTTGTGTGTGACTTAGCATTGTTTCCAAGGTTCATCCATGCCACAGCATGCATCAAAACTTCATTTCTCTTTATGACATATTACATTATATGTATAAACTATATTTTGTTTATCCATTCATCTGTTGATCTACTCTTGGATTACTCCCATCTCTTGACTATTGTGAGTAATAGTATAATGAGTATTGCTATACAAGGTTCTGTTTAAGTCCCTTCTTTCAAATCTTTTGGGTGTATACCTAGGAGTCAAATTACTGGGTCATATCATAATTCTGTCTTTAAATTTTGAGGAACAAACTGTTTTTCCCAACTACTGCACCATTTTACACTCACACCAACAGTTCACAGGGTCCCAATTTCTCCACATCACTTACGACACTTGTCATCTGTATGTGTGAAGTGATATCTCATTGTGGTTTTGATTTGCATTTCTCTAATAACTAATGGTGTTGAGCATTTTTTATGTACTTATTGGTCATTTGCATATCTTCTTTTGAGAAATGTCTATTCAACTACCTTGCCCTTTTTTGATTGGGTTGTCTGT
>NW_004444046.1:966143-967271 GCF_000243295.1 Trichechus manatus latirostris | reverse complement strand
ATAGTATTAGCAGACATCAACACACCACTCTTGGTAAAGGACAGAACATCTAGAAAGAAACTCAACACAGATACAGATGATTTAGAGGCCACAATCAACGAACTTGACACATACAGAACACCACCCAACAACAGCAAAATATACATTCTTTTCCAATTATCATGGAACATTCTCCAGAATAGATCACATCTTAGGCCACAAAGCAACTCTCAACAAATTTCAAAACATTGAGATAATACAAAGCTTCTTCTCTGATCACATAGTGATAAAAGTAGAAATTAATAACACGAAGAGCAGGGAAAAAAAAAATCAAGTACATGGAAACTGAATAACATCTTACTTAAAAACCACTGCATAATAGAGGAAATCAAAGATAGAATAAAAAAATTCCTAGAATCGAACAAGACTGAAAACACATCAAAACCTTTGAGACCCAGCAAAGGCAGTGATAAGATGTCAATCTGACTTATAGCAATAAATGCACACAAGAAAAAAGAAGATAAGGACAAAATCAAAACATTAGTTGTACAACTCAAGCAAATAGAGAACAGCAAAAGAAGCCCACATCCACCAGAAGAAAGGGAATAATAAAGATTAGAGCAGAAATAAATGAAATAGAGAATAGAAAAACAATAGAAAGAATTGACAAAATCAAAAGTTGGTTCTTTGAAGGGATCAACAAAATCGGCAAACCATTGGCAAACTGACAAAAGAAAAACAGGAGAGGATGCAAATAACCCAAATAAGAAATGAAATGGAGTACGTTACAACACACCCAAGGGAAATAAAAAGGATCATAACAGAGTATTATGAAAAACTATACTCCAACACATTTGAAAACCTAGAGGAAATGGATAAATTTCTCGAAACACACTACCTACCCAAACTAACACAAAATGATGTTGAAAATCTGAACAGACCCATAACAAGAAAAGAGATAGAAAAGGTAATAAAAAAAAATCCCAACAAAAAAAAAGCCCTGGCTATCATGACATCACTGGAGAATTCTACCAAACATTCAGAGAAGAGCTTGCACCAGTACTACTCAAACTATTTCAGAACATAGAAAAGAAAGAAATACTTCCGAATTCATTCTATGAAGCCAGCATAACCCTGATAAAAAAAAAA
>NW_004444046.1:964557-965578 GCF_000243295.1 Trichechus manatus latirostris | reverse complement strand
ATATCCCTTTGCGCTGATGATATGGTATTATACATAGAGAACCCAAAGGTCTCCACAAGAAAACTAGTGGAACTAATAGAAAGATTCAGGAGAGTAGCAGGATACCAGATAAACATACAAAAATCAGTTGGATTCTTATACACTAATAAAGAGAATGACAAAAAAGAAACCAGGAAAGCAGTAACATTTATAATGGCCCCTAAAAAAATAAAATACTTAGGAATAAATCTCGGTCATAAAAGACATATACAAAAAAACTACAAAACACTACTGCAGGAACCCAAATAAATGAAAAAAACATACCATGCTCATGGATAGGTAGACTCAACATTATGAAAATGCCAATTTTACCCAAAGAAATCAACAGTAAAATTCAATCTCAATCCAGATATTAACAGCATTCTTTAACGAGATGGAAAAACTAATCATTAACTTAATATGGAAAGGAATGTGGACTTGAATAACTACTGAAGAAGAAGAATACAGTAGGAGGACTTGCACAACCTGACCTCAGAACCTACTACATAGCTATGGTAGTCAGAACAGCCTGGGTTGGTACAATGACAGACACATTGACTAATGGAAAAGGATTGAGAAGCCAGATGTAAAACCATCCACCTATGGTCACCTGACCTTTGACAAAGGCCCAAAGTCCATTAAATGGGGAAAAGACAGCCTTTTTAACAAATACCAAAACCAAAACCACATTGCTATCGAGTTGATTCCAACTCATAGCGATCCTATAGGACAGAGTAGAAATGCCCCATAAGGATTCCAAGTAGTGCCTAGTGAATTCAACCTGCCAACATTTGATTAGCAGCCAAACACTTAACCACTGCACCACCAGGGGTTCCTTTTAATAAATGGGGCTGTCAAAACTGGATGTCCATCTGTAAAAAAATGAAACAGGACCCATACTTCACACAGTACACAAAAAATAATTCAAAATGGATCAAAGGCCTAAATATAAAACCCAAAACTGTAAAGATCATACAATGAAAAATAATGTCAATTCTAGAGG
>NW_004444046.1:962398-964011 GCF_000243295.1 Trichechus manatus latirostris | reverse complement strand
ATCCAGCAATCCCACTCCTAGGAATATATTGTACAGAAATAAGAGCCATCACACGAATAGACATGTGCACACCCATGTTCACTGCAGCATTATTCACAATAGCAAAAAGATAGAAATAACCTAAATGCCCATCAACAGATGAATATGGCACATACACACAATGGAATACTACACAACAATGAAGAACAATGCTGAATCTGGAAAACATCTCACAACATGGATGAATCTGGAGGGCATCATGCTGGGTGAAATAAGTGAATCACAAATACACAAATACTGTATGAGACTAAGAATAGATTTGACACGTTGAACACTGATGACCAAAGACCAGAAGAACTGTGGAATGACATCAAGGACATCATACATGAAGAAAGCAAAAGGTCATTAAAAAGACAGAAAAGAAAGAAAAGACCAAAATGGTTGTCAGGGGAGACTCTGAAACTTGCTTTTGTAGGTAAAGCAGCTAAAGCAAATGGAAAAAATGAGGAAGTAAATAAGCTGAACAAAGCGTCTCAAGAAGAAAAAGTAAAGTATTATAATGAACTGTGCAAAGACCTGGAGCTAGAAAACCAAAAGAGAATAACATATTTGCCATTTCTCAAGATGAAACAACTGAAGAAAAAAATTCAAGCCTTGAGTTGCCATATAGAAGGATTCTACAGGAAAAAAATGACCCAGGAAGCATATAAATGAGATGGAAGGAATACATAGAATCACCGTACCAAACTAATTGGTCAACGCTTAATCATTTCAGGAGGTGGCATATGATCAAGAGCCAATGGTAGTGAAGGAAGAAGTCCAAGCGGCATTAAAAGGAATGGCAAAACACAAGGCTTCAGGAATTGATGGAATACCAATTGAGATGTTTCAACAAAGTGATGCAGATCTAGAGGTGCTCACTCATCTATGCCAAGAAATTTGGAAGACAATTTCCTGGCCAACCAACTGGATGCAATCCATATTTGTGCCCATTCCAAAGAAAGGTGATCCAACAGAATGCAGAAATTATCAATTATCAAACAATATCATTAATATCACCCACAAATAAAATTTTGCCAAAGATCATTCAAAATTGGTTGCAACAGTACTTTGACAGGGACTTACGTCAGATGGATCATGGCTAAAAGCAGAGAATACCAGAAAGATGTTTACCTGCATTTTATTGACTGTGCAAAGGCATTGGACTTTGTGGATCATAATTAACTATGAATAACATTGCGAAGAGTGGGAATTCCAGAACACTTAAATGTGCTCATGAGGAACTTGTACATAGACCATGAGGAACTTGTACATAGACCAAGAGGCAGTCTTTTGAACAGAACAAGGGGATATTACATGGTTTAAAGTCAGGAAAGGTATGCATCAGGGTTGTATCCTTTCAACACACTTATTCAAACTGTATGCTGAGCAAATGATCCAAGAAGCTGGACGATATGAAGAAGAATGTGGCATCAGGATTCGAAGAAGACAACCTGCTATATGCAGAGGACATAAACTTGCTTGCTGAAATGGAAGAAGACTTGAAGCAGTTAGTGATGAAGATCAAAGATACAGCCTTCAGATGTAGAACATAATTCTAACTCACAAAAAAAAGACCAGATTTACTGGCCTAA
>NW_004444046.1:958831-960246 GCF_000243295.1 Trichechus manatus latirostris | reverse complement strand
TAACAATTATAGTCCTCATTTCTGCAATTGGTCATGTGGTTGTAACTGGTATGTAGAACTATCATCTTTCACCACCCATTCCATATTTCCCTTGTCCTCAGCAAGCACCTCAGCTGGTCATGGTTCTTTGCCTATTGGATGACTCAAACCTTCATTCTTGAAGGGTCTGGGCCATTAGTAGTTGTGGCAGAATTGGGTTCCTGTAGTTTTCCATTGACTTCAATTATAAGGTGTGGTATTACTAAGAGATGCCTTAAGGGATCTCCTGCATTTCAGATATATTCTTCTTTACCTCCATTATGTAATGTCAATCCCATTTCCTCTTGCTAATCATGATCAATCACATCAGCCAATATGGTAACTCCCTTCTTTGCCTGTTGATCCAGAGGTATAAGGGGCCCAAAGTGGCCAGGTGGCATTCTTAACTTCCAGTGCAATGGAACTAGTGATGTTTCTCCAGGAGGAAACGTTCCTCCCTTTGGAACTAAGACCTCTAGACCCACAGAACATAGGATCACTGGAGCAGGAAGAAAAATCTTGTTAGTGGGTCGCTGGGGGTAATAGTGAGTGGTGCCACTGCCAATTGCACCCCTTGACTCCTAGACCCATGACTATGGGTGAAACAGCACCATATATTGGACACTGGTTTAGAACATATACAGCCTTCTAGAGAACATTGCCCCAACCATGCGAGATATTGCCACCTAGTTAGCACTGTAATTGTGTCTTTAGAAGGCCATTCCATTGCTCTCTCAAGCCAGCTGCTTCAGGATGATAGGGAACAAGATAACACCAGTGAATTCCATGAGCATGGGCCCATTGCCACACTTCATTTGCTGTGAAGTGAGTCCCTTGTTCCCAGGCAATGCTATGTGGGATACCATGATGGTGGACAAGGCAAGCTGTAAGTCCACAGTTGGTAGTTTTGGCAGAAGCATCGAATGCAGGGATGGCAAATCCATATCCAGAGTGCTATTTTAGTAAGAATATAATGCTGCCCTTTCCATGATGGAAGTGGTCCAATGTAATCAATCTGCTACCAGGTTGCTGGCTGATCACCTCGAGGAATGGTGCCATATCGAGGACTTAGTGTTTGTCTCTGCTGCTGGTAGATTGGGCACTCAGCAGTGGCTGTCACCAAGTTGGCCTTGGTGAATGTTAGTTCATGTTGCTGAGCACATGCATAACCTCCATCACTGTCACTATTGCCATACTGTTCATGAGTCCATTGGGCAATGACTGGAGTGGCTAGGGAAAGAGGATGACTGGTTTCCAGAACGTGTCATCTTATCCACTGGATTTTTAAAATCCTCCTCTGCTGAGTTCACCCTTTGGTGAGCATTCACATGAGACACAAATATCTCTACTTCTTTGGCCCATTCAGAGAGGTCTATCCACATACCTCTTCCCCATAC
>NW_004444046.1:957205-958605 GCF_000243295.1 Trichechus manatus latirostris | reverse complement strand
AGGGCCCAAAAAGTGGCTATAGTGCTGTTGCTGTCCACTTTTGAGTGGTGCGTGCATATCACCCAGAACCATCTGTAAACCAGGCACAAGTTTTCTCTTCCTCAGTCAACTGATCATAAGGAACTCTCCATGAGGCCATTAGTGCAGACTGGGAGATGGAAGGTAATGTGACAGAAGTGGAGACCATGGGCATTTGGGCCACTTCCTCATGCAACTTATTTGTTCCTTCAGGTCCTTCTTGGGCCTGATCTCTTATATACCACTTCCATTTAATGATGGAGTGCTGTTGTGCACGTCCAACTTTATAGCTCTGTGGGTCAGACAGCAACCAGTTCATGATGGGCAGCTCAGGCCACATGGTGAATTTGTGGCTCATGGTTATACATTCAGTCCCTACTAAGGCCCAGTAACTAGCCAAAAGCTATTTCTCAAAAGGAGAGTAGTTATCTGCAGATGATGGTAGAGTTTTGCTCCCAAATCCTAAGGGCCTGCACTATGATTCACCAATAAGGGCCTGCAAAAGACTCCAAACACCATTTCTATCTAGCACTGACACTTCCAGCACCACTGGATCAGCTAAATCATATCGCCCAAGTTGCAGAGCCACTTGCATAGCAGCCTGAACCTGTTGTAGAGCCTTCTCTTGTTCTGGGCCCCAGTCAAAACTAGCAGCTTTTTGAGTCACTTGATAAATAGGCCAGAATAGCATACCCAAATGAGGGGTATGCTACTTATAAAATCTAAAGAGGCCCACTAAGCATTATGCCTCCTTTTTAGTTTGGGAGGGGCCAGAGGCAATAACTTATCCTTCACTTTTAATGGAATATTTTGACATGACCCACACCACTGGATCCCTAGAAATTTCACCAGAGTGTAAGGCACCTGAATTTTTGTCAGACCAATTTCACACCCTTTAGTGACAGATAATTTACCAATAAGTACAGAGTCATTGACACTTCTTCCTTACTAGGTACAATCAGCATGATGTCATCAATATAATGGGCCAGTGTGACGTCTTGTGGAAAGGAAAGGTTATCCCGCGTCCTGCAGCCTAAATTATGACATAGGGCTAGGAGAGTTGATATATTCTGCGGTAGGACAGTAAAGATGTATCGCTGGCCTTGCCAGCTGAAGGCAAATTGCTTCTGGTGGTCCTTTGAAAAAGGTATTTAAAAAAAGGCCAGATCAATAGCTGTGTAGCAGGTGCCAGGAGATGTATTAATTTGCTCGAGCAATGAAACTACATCTGGAACAGCAGCTGCAATTGCAGCCACTACCTGGTTAAATTTTGATAATCCACTGTCATTCTCCAAGATTCATCTGTTTTTTGCTCAGGCCAAATAGATGAATTGAATGGGGATGTGGTGGGAATCACCACCCCTGCATCCTTCAAGTCCTTG
>NW_004444046.1:954388-956557 GCF_000243295.1 Trichechus manatus latirostris | reverse complement strand
CAAGTAAACATTTACTAGATTTCCTATTTCACTTCTAGGGACATTATGATGAAGTAGCCAATGCCATAAGCCCATACAAGTCAGACTGTTCTGATTATTACTTTGACTCCACTGTCCATTATGGTAACCACACCTACCTTGTCTTTGTTGACTGAATGCTGCCACTTGGTCCATACCACCATGGGGTCCAATTAGCCCCATTGTAGTTACGTGTCTTAATTTAGTTAGAGCAGTTCCCACTGTCAGATCTGATCTACATAAAATAGCAATCACAGCAGTCTTCAAGGATACTGGGCTCCCTTCACAAATCTGTTCCTCACCATTGTGGTAAAAGATGTGTCCTCTGAGCAGGTCATGTGTGAGTCTGTGGGTCCAACCTGATAAATCCAGTCTAGCATGCCAATTTCCCTAAGGCTTTGGATACCTTCTTCTATGGTATACCAAGGCAGATCTATTACTTCAACTTTATTTAGTGTTGGCCACTGCATAATCCATGCTTCAGTGACCCAACCAAATAAACTATTAGATCTTTTCCTAACTTCTTGAGCTGAAACACTGAATGAAGAATCTGCACTTACTGGACCCATATCAATACTCAGACTGATCCATCTTTATGTTCCTTGCACCATTATCCCACACCTTTCAGAGCCATTCCCACACATATTCCCCAGGTTTCTGTTTGTACATATTAACAAAGTCAAGCAGTTCTTTTGGAGTGCAGCATACCTCTCCTGGGTCACACTTTGTACTTCACCTTTTGGGCTCAATGAGACTTAGGTCTAGTTATAGGTCTAGAAGTCAAAATTGGTAGTGAGAGTATGTTTTGAGAACATTCAGCATTGCCTTGTAAGACATCTGCCTCAGGTGATGCCCCAGGCAATGACTCAGACAAAGGCTCTTTAGACATAGCTGGGTTAATCTCATCAGGTGGGGGTGAAGAGGCTAGTGGTTTTACTGGGAAGGGTGGGTTAGCAGGCAAAGATAGAGTATTCTCTTCATATGGAAGTGAGAGGGCTGGTTCTGTTGGCAGGAGTGATTCAATGGAATTTAAGTGCTCAGTGTCCCCAATTTCCTAATTATTTACCCATATGTTCCCATCGCAAATTTCAGGATCCCATTTCTTCTCAATCAATACCTTCACTTTAACTTCAGACACCACTCGAGGTTGGGAATTAAGTTGACATTGTAATTCAGCCACTCTTATGATAGGACTCTGGGTTTGGTTTTCAGCATTATCAGCTCTGTTACTACAAGAAATAAGGCTTAGTTTCAAAGCACAAGTGGAAAATTTGAGGTTTTATGCTGTACTTGAGCTTTAACTCTGAAGCCCTCAGCTCACATCTTTCTTTTACCACTTGGTGTAGCGAAAGTAGGACCAACAAACCAGCTTCCTTATACTTCTAATTATGACAAAATTGTAGAAAGGTATCAAACATGTGATCACCCAGAGCCTTGCCTCTCATCAATACCTGATCTATTATTGGTGGTGATATTTTGCATATTTCTATTGCCACCTAAAGGCATGGATTAGCATTATCCTCTTTACTACTGGAACAAGAGTCATCAACATCTTTAAAACTAACCAGATCTGATCTGAGAACCAATTTAGAAAACTCATCCATACAATTTTGTTTCTCTAGAACCATTTTCAGTACCCAATGTCTTAGGCTGGATTCTCTAAAGAAGCAAAACCATTAAAGCATATAAATATATATAGAGAGATTTATATCAATAAAATGGCTCATGCAATTATAGAGGCTGGAAAGTCTCAAGTCCATGGATCATGCTGGAGACTTCTCCTGATGCATGTAGCTGCAGTGACTGGTGAATCCAAGAACAGCAAATCAGACAGCAGACCTCTGCCTCACAGGCTGCAGAAACTGATGAATCCCAAGATAGGCAGGCAAAATGGCAGGTAAGCTACTAGCTCAAGTCCCAAGAACCAGAGGTCAGATGAACAGTAGCCAGCTGCAGGATGCAGAAAGAGTAAAATCCTAAGAGCCTTGCCAGAAAGTCCTCATATATTGGATGCAGGCCACACTACCAAAGAAACTCCCTTTCAACAGATTGGCCACTCATAGCAGATTCTATCATTGAGGTGATCACATTATAAGAAATCTATCATGGAGGTGATTACATAATTATACCATTGCCAAACTACATCATAAC
>NW_004444046.1:951868-953945 GCF_000243295.1 Trichechus manatus latirostris | reverse complement strand
TACTTTAACTGATATTAGTGTATCTAACCCATCTTTTTTGGTTACTATTTGCATGAAATATTTTTCCCTATCCTTTCAAATTCAATCTATTTTTTTCTTTGGCAAAAGTGGGCCTCTGACAGAGAGCATATAGTTGAATCATCCATTCTGCCAATCTGTGACTTTTGATTGTAGAGTTGGCCCATTTATATTTAAAGTAGTTACTGATAAGGAAGGACTTATTCTGCCATTTTGCTGTTTGTTTTATGTGTGTGTTATACTTTTTTGTCCTTCATTTACTCCAACGCTGCCTACTTAAGTTTTTAGTTGACCTTTTGTAGTGAACCTGTGTTAGTTTCCTAGTCCTGCTGTAACAAAAGTACTACAATTGGATGACTTTTAGGAACAGAAATTTATTTTCTCACAGATCTGGAGGCTACAAGTCCAAATCAGAGTCTCAGCCACATGGATTCCTACCTTGTCAATAGTCCCAGACATTCCTTGTTTCCTTGGCTTGTAGACAATTCCCATAGAGCTTCTGTCTTCCCCAGTATGTGTGCACTTCTGTGTCTAATCTACTCTACTCTTTTTATAACTCAGAAGTGATTATGTTTAGAATACACCCTACACTGATATGGTCTCATTAATATAACAACAACAACAAAAAAAACTATTCAAAACGGGACCATATCCACAGGCATAGAAGTTATAGGACTCTGAAACATATTTTGGGGGGATAAAATTCAATACCTAACAGAACCATTTTCATTACCTTTTCTTTAAAATATGTTTTATTTTAGACATTTTCTTTGTGGTTACTATGGGGATTATATTTACCAGCCTAAATTTAAAACAATCCACTGACTTGATATAATTTTAGCTTCAATAGCATACAAAAAACTGTTCCTATCTTACTCCCCACCTGTATGTTGTTGCTGTCACAAATTATATTTTTATATAGTGTGCCCGATAATGTAAATATAATTATTTTTTATGCATTTGTCTTTTAAAATTTATATGACAAAACAACTATTGTTACAAACCAAAAATGTGATAGAACTGCCCTTTATATTTGCCTAAGAATTTACTTTACTGGAGATCTTTTTTCTTCATACAGCTTTGAGTTGCTGTCTAGTGTCCCTTCATTTCAATCTGAAGGACTTCCATTAGAATTTTGTTGGGCAGGTCTCATGGTAAGAGACTCATCTTTGGTTTATCTGGGAAGGTCTCAATTTTGCCCTCATTTTTGGAAGGACAGTTTTGCTAGATATAAAATTGTTGGTTGACAGTTCTTTTCTTTCAATACTTTAAATATATCATCCTTCTGCTTCTTTCCTCTTTGAGTGTTGCACTGAAACTTCCAGGTAAGAAAGTCAATTTAGCCTTCTGGAGTGCGAGAAGTCATGTGGAGGAAAACAGTTTCCTTGGCTAATAGCCAGCACCAACTTCTATATATTGATTGAAGTCATCTTGAAACTTTAAACCCAGTCAATACTTTAATCAATGATATGCTAGTGAATATTAACAACTCTAGGAAGAAAATCATCTGATTTGTTGCCTTTGCTGCTTTCTGCGGTATAAAGACACCCACCATGGTCAATGTCAAGATATCAAGGTGATGCAAACTAGTCTGCAGAATTCCCCAAACCATCAGCTCTCATAAGTTGTTAGGAGTCAGCTTTAGCATATTGCTGCCTCCAGTTAAGTACAGCACCTTAGTTAGCCCAACTGAAGCATTAGAGGGACTGCCTGGCAACCAACTGAATTGTGCGGTATAAGATTGTTGTTTTAAGCTGCTAAATTTTGGGGTGGCCTGATATGCAGCAATGACTAATTAAAGCAATGAACAGATGACATAATTATAAGTATTATATTTAAAATAGAATACATGATTCATTTGTCTCAATAATGGTACTAATGATAATGCTAGTGGGAAAAAATACTATAGTGTCATGTATAATTTCTCTCAACAGTAGATAAATAAAACTTTAAGAATTTATTTACACTCTCTGAATGAGTTAATCTCTGTACAAATTTAATTGACCAACCAATGTCTAAAAAGAAAAACAACTGGGGGGAAGTACATATTTTCTACAGG
>NW_004444046.1:932145-949949 GCF_000243295.1 Trichechus manatus latirostris | reverse complement strand
GGTTGTTAGCCAATGTCGTAGAACTATATGTGTACTAGTGTTTCATGGGAAACTATTTGTTCTGTAGACCTTCACCTGAAGTACAATAGAAAAAAAAAAATGGAAAAAAAAGAATTTTAAAAAATGTATAGGAAGATTTATATGTTTGTTATCTCATTTAGTACCCGCAACAATCCTGTCAGATAACCATTGGTGTGTCCTTTTTGTAAAAGGAATATATGCTTGGAATGTATGTATAGTTTTTGTAACTGGGTATGCAAGTGGTGAAAACAGAGGTCAAACTTTATTCTGACTCTATAACCTATATTCTGTTTACTCTACCACGCCGCCTACTTACCAATCTCTTTAAAACATTTTAATCAGACACATAAATGTGGGTTTAAAACAAACGTTTTTTTGTTTACTTAGACTCATTTGCATTTTAACTACTTAGCATGTGTCTTCTATGCCTCTGTTCGCTTGAAGTACTGTGAGTTAGGTCCATGGGAGCTACTGCCAAATTATTTTTATTATTATTTTATTTTTTATTAATTAGGAGAGGTATACTAAGCAGTTCACAATTGGTCAGAGCCTATGGGAGCTTATCAGGCAGTTACATCTATCAGTTCTTCATTTTGGAAAGCTCTGCATATTGATAATGACTGCTATAGGCATTTTTCAGCAGTAGAGAATAGAGCTTGGATGATAATGATAACTAACAGGAATATTCCCTGATAAATAAGATGGAGTACAGTGATTTTTCTCTAATGGAGTTGCTGTTGTGATTAAATCTCTTTTGCAACATGGGAAGCCTGTTTGGATAGCCTTAAGTACTATATTATGAACTCCTTTCCCTAATGAGGATGAGGAGCTTTTAAAGGTGATATGCAGAAAGCATCTAATGCCTGTGCAATCTTAAGTTAATAATGTACTTGTCTGTCACACCAAATTAAGGCTGAATTGCTTATGACTAGAGGTATTACTGCGGTAGTTGAGAAAGCACTTGACAGAAATGTGGTAGAAAGAACATCAGCACAGTGAGTACTTGTGTTAAATAACCTCTGTTATGCCTTGCAACCTGGGTATTGTCCGTTTCTATTATTCAGTGCCGCAACACGGTGTTTGAAGTCTTCTGTATATGATCCTTTGAGAAATTCATTCCTAACAGTACCTTTTGTCTCCAGAGTTTTAGTTCTTACGCTAGATTCTTGGTATGAGAAGGTGAATAAGATAACTTGCAGTCTTTTTGGACTTCAGAGAAAGGAAGAATTAACTTTCCTGGAAGTGTTGATACTGGTGGAGGGTTGTGACACTTCAGCAGAGTCTTGAAACATTGATAATGCTTTCATAGGCGGACATATATAGAGGGGGAGTTTCGAATGTGGTGGGGCATGAGGAGGTTCAGGCTTGGTAAACAACATGGGAAAAGGCATAGAGGAATAAAAGAAAATATGAGGCTTTGCAATGATTGACATTCAAGGGTTTCTAGAATGTACTGATAATGTGTATGTTTCAGGATGATGAGGAATAAAGGGATCAGTAGAGGTGGTCCTCATGTGGCAGATCCTTAGTGTTATGAATGGACCTAGAAGTCATGCATTTGAAATTTTACATCACTTTTGTACATTTAATAAAAAAAATATCATCTTATTAATTGAAATAAATCATGTGTTATCATGGTGATGGAGCTATATGGGCAAGCAATGATATATTCTGAGGGTAAATTTAGTAAATTAACGTATGTTCTCACACTATCATATGGACTGGTAAATGGAAGTGAGAAAATATGAGAACATCTGGCAAGCACAAAATTCATGCCCAGGGAGACAAATATATACTAAATGCAAACTTGATATCACATTCACTACATAATTGAAAATGTGTGCTCTGTGACATTATAAATATCAAAACTTCAGTGATACCAAAATAAAGTTTAAGTGTATGCCTAGAGATTTCAAGTAGGAAGTAACAGATGGATTTCCATTATCATGTAGTAAAGAACATGATTTCCACAAGGCATTAGAATTCTCATTTGTGATAAAACGTGGCCCTTTGAGTTAGAAGATCTTAAACAAACAAATGGGGTACCAACTTCAAATTTTGGCAAGTTTTTGGAAGGGGCTTGAGAACGTCTTGAACAAGTGGCTGTTTTTCTTAACTGTTGAAAGACAGTTCTTTTTCTCTTATGCAAGAAAGAAAAACCAAAGTTAGTACTTTTCAAATAAAAACAAAGTATCATAAACTTTGATGAACTCATTCTATAATTTCCACAATCTTGTACAAAATTTTATTTTTTTTACAATGTATTAGTAAAATGATTAGTGAAATTATGGGAAGTAGACTGTGGATAAATAGTAAAAGAAATGAAATGCAGAAAGCTGATCTTTTTGAATGCACTGCCATGCAGACTGGGATGCTTACAGTTTGAATAGTCAAAAGATGGTGGTGATATATGGTCAGCTGCCATGGGTGAAGCCTGGAAAATAGGTCCACTAAATGTTATCAAATTAAACATTTAATTCTTTAAACAATATTTGAGTAACTTTAATATGTTCAGATTTTCATTAAAAGATGGAGGATAACAAATGAAGGAGAAAATCATAGCCCCTGTATTTATAAGTCATAATTTAGATACTTTTTGTTGATTGAGAGAGAAAATGGTGTCAATAAATATGTGTCCCTTTTGAACAGAGACCCAATTTTGCTATTATTGTATCTTAATATCTGGTCCAGTGGTTTAGTAACACAATAAAGTGGAAAATTAACCAAAATAAAACAAAAAGATGAGCTTCAATCCAGAAACTCTATTTTTACAACCCAGCCCTCAAATTCCTTGCTAGATAATATTCGGCAAAGTTTTTAACCTCCCAGATTGAGGATACAATAGTTCTTATTTCCAAGGAATAGCATAAGGGAATGTTTTTGAAAGTATGTAGTGCCTAATATTTAAGACACACTGGTGCTTAATCATAGTTTGCTGATTTATTTATAAATATTGAATATCTACTTGTACTAGCCATGTGCTGGAGCTAGAGAAATGAGAAGAAATGTACCCTGCTCTCATGGAGTTCATAGTTAATTTAACAGAAACTATCAGTAGGATATTACAATCAGGAAAACATACAATATTACTCAATGCATGGACGAGGAACCTAAGCAAAACTGGGCAGGAAGGAAAGATTTCTCAGTTTAGATGGTGCCTCAGCTTAAAGCTAACAAATATATGAGTTAACTATACAAAGCATAGGAAAGACAATGCAAGAAATGGAAATGACAGCTGTGAAAATACGGAGGTCTGAAAAGACATGATGCTTTTGAAAATCTTCAGTAGGGAAAACACTGAGTGAGAAGTAATGAAGTTGGTCAAATGGTTGGAGCCAGATTACAAAGACCCTTGATGCTATGATAAAGAATTTAGAATTCATGCTGAACTATGAGGAAATATTAGTGGGTTTTATGCCTGGAATGGCATTATAAGATGTGTAGTCCAGAAATATTATACTGAAAGATGGATAAAGTATTAGAATGGACAATATGGGAAATAAAAGGATCAGCTGTTGTTCCAGTGTTCCAGTCAAAAAATGATGAGATGATAAATAGAAGAGCAAAAGTGGGACTGAAGATGAAAAACAGGTTTGAAAAATATTTAGAAAATCATACCAAAAGGACTTGACACATCTTGGTTTTTGTCAAGGATATTCTTGCAAGAATAACTAAACAGCAAAACAAAAAGCCTGAATTGTCTGTCTAAAGGAATAGGTAGATTGACCAAGGAATGATAATCGAGGAACTAAAATTATGGACAAGGGAACTCCTCTGAAGGGTGATCAACACTTGCTTTTTTGGTGAAGTAAAATTCTTATTTTAGAAGCTGAAAATCCAATCTATTTGCCCCAGATGCAAGAGTGAAGTGTCTCTGAGAACAGAACAGACTTTCCATTGAAAGACCTGGATAGAGGGATGAACTGATGGCCTGCGGATGCTTTTTCTTGGCGCATCTGTAAATTCTAGACATCATTCAGGGGTAGAAATTTCAACATTGGTCCAGTCAGATGGCCTCTTCTACAGAGAAACCAGCAGAGCTTTCAGACTTTGGTCAGGGCAACAGTGAAAATTGGAGATTTTAGGACTTCACATATATGCATAGTTTCCTCATCAAAACATTTGCCAAATTCTGAAGTTGTAGCAGAGAGAAGGCTAAAAATTTAAGCCAAATGCTTTAAGAAGCTGAGTTGATTATTTAACAATAATATCTTAAAGCTAATGAATCAATAATCTTCTAGGAAAGGAGGCTCTGATGATTAGAACAGGTTGAGTTGAATCTCTGGGTGGACTCTTCCCTAGGAAACAGGGTGCACAAGAGTAAGACTAAGTTTTATCAAAACTGCAACTCAGACTTGTCTCAACTCTGTTCCTGCTTGAATTAAGGTTATTAGCACATACATTCCCACTTTATTCTCCTAACTGACAAAATGGTAAACCATCTCTTGAGGAATATAATAGCATCTAAAACAATTTAAAGACATTTTATGTGAAATCTAATAAAAATTAATAGGCATGCTAAGTACAGGCTAATATGAGCAAAACCAAGAAAAACAGATTATAGGAAGAGATGCATAGATAATCTAGATAGTGGAGTTATCAGAAAATAAAGATTATACAGTGTCCAAGAATAGAGAGGGTATTATGAAGAATTAAAAAAAAAAAAAAAAAACAAGATGGAGAATACTACCAGAGAATTGTTGTTGTTTGTCGTTGAGTTGATTCTGACTCATAGCAACCCTGTATGACAGAATAGAACTGCTTGCTAGGGTTTTCCAGACTGTAATTTTTGCAGGAGCAGATTGCCCTGTCTTTTATCCTTTGGAGACACTGGTGGGTTCAAACCACCAACCTTTTGGTTAGCAGTCGAGTGTATGACTACTGTGCCACCAGGGCTCCTCTGTCAAAGAATAGGACCCTAATACGTTTTCAATGGAAATTCAAGAATTGAAAAATACAATATCAGAAATTGGAACTAAAGGAAAGAACTTAAAAGCAAATTTACCACCATATAGTATAGGGTCAGTGAACTAGAATTCAGATTATTAGCAAGTACACAAATTGAAGCACGGAAAGAAAAAAAAAAAAGAAATACAAAAAGTGTACGAGATATTTGGCGTATACTTAATATTTTTAATATACGTGTAATTTGAAGTCTAAGAGAGACAAGAGAAAAAGAAGGAACAAAAATCAGTATTTTAAGAGGTAATGACCAAGAACATTACAAAAATAACAACTGCTAAAAGAAACGAAAACACAGATTCAAGAAGTATTACAAGCTCAACTGGGATAAATACAAAGAAAACCACACACCTAAGTACCTCATATTCAAACAGCTGAAAGCCAAAGGGGTAGAGAACATCTAAGAGGGTATCGAAGCAAAAACAAACATTACATTTGAAGGAGTAGTAATGAGACTGACAGCTGCTTCTTAACTGAAATCAAGGAGACCAGAAAACAAAGAGGGACATTATTAAAGTAATAAAACAACATAATACTAACCTATAACCCTATACCAAGCAAAAATATTGTTTAGCAATGTGAGAAACATGATGTTTTCAGAAAAATAAAACTGATAGTGTTCATAGACTGTAGGACATCAGTTAAAGAATTGCTAAATGGAATTAATTAGAATGAAGAAAAATGATCCCACGAGAATCACGGAAATGAAAGAAGAGTTAAGTGCAATGGCAAGATTTAATATTTGGGTAAATATAAATAAATATTGATGATAGGAAGGAATAATATTATTTACTGTGTAATTGAAATATGTGTATTATTCAAATTGCTGTTATTAGTTGCTGTCAAGTTGGCTCCAACTTATGGTGACCTCATGTGTAACAAAACGAAACATTACCTGGTCTAGTGCCATCTTCGTGATCATTAGTATGTTTGAGTCCATTGTTGTGGCTGTTGTGTTAATCCATCTCATTGAGAGTTTCCCTGTTTTTTGCTGATCCTCTATTTTACCCAAATATGATGTCCTTTTCTAGCAATTGGTCTTTCCTGGTGTCGTGTCCAAAGTAAGCAAGACAAAGACTCTCCATCCTCACTTCTCAGGAGTATTTTGGTTGTATATTTACTGACTATTTTGTTCGTTCTTCTGCCATGCCTATGTTTTATGTGTGTGTAATTCAAATATATGAAAATTTTATGTGCATATATTTGAATATATGCAAAATAAGTAAGGGAGTTAAGGAGATAGAGTGTCTAGGAGCCTAGTAGAATCAGGAAGTGGTAAAATTATCCTTCTGTATTATACTGTAATAAGTCAAGGATTCATCTGTATAATAATCAATCTAAGAATAGCAAGAGCATGTGCAACTAAAAAGTTAATAATTCAAAATAAATTAATAATAAAAAGTATTAATTATAAGATTGTAAGAGAGGAGAGAGGAAACCAATAAAAATAAATAGTAAGATGATTGCTATAAACTCAAATATATCATTAATTATAAATGAACTACATATTTCAAGCAAAAGCTTACAATTATCAGACTGGATCTAAAAAAACATACACACTTAAATATAAAGACATAAAAGTTTTAAAGTAAAATGATGAAAAAATATATACCATGCAAACCTTTATTAACAAAAATCTGACATAGCTACACTAATATCAGTCAAAATAGACCAACAAAGAAACATAATTATCTTGTTAGAAATAATTAAGAACATTTTTCCATGATAAAAGAGTCAATCCTCCTGGGATGTACTCTTAAGTATACATCCAGCACATGCCTACATATGTGTGCCATAAGTCATGTATAGGAATATTCATAACTACACTACTCCTTATAACACCTACATAAAAGTACAATCCAAATATCCTTTATCCATAGTATAAATAAATAACTTGTAACATATATTTAATAGAATGCTATACAGCAATGAGAATTAAAGGACTGCCATTACATTTCACCATGGATAACTCAAATATGTTTACCAAAAGAAGCCATATATAAAAGGGTACATAATGTATGATTTGATTTTGAAAACAGAAGAAACCCATCTCTGGTGTTGGAAATTAGTATGGTGATTAAACTAAAATGGGATTTAGTAACTGAAAGTGGGCCATAGGGATTTTCTTAGATTTTAGCATTGTTTTGTTTCTTAAAATGGTTCTGATTGTACAAGTGTATTTAGCTAGTGAAAATTCATCAGACTGTATATTTATTATTTGTGCACTCTCTGGTATATATGTTATATCTCATTAAACAATTTAACAAAGAAGAAAAATTAGAACAAAACCAAACAAAAAAGTGATAAATGGCTTGGTGACCAAATAAGGGGTACTGGCAATGTGAGTAATAAGTGAAGAATCACTCTGAGGTTTCTGGCTTCAATGATTGGGTAATTATTACTACCATCCACTGAGATAGAAAAAAAATAGAATCAAAACAGATGTAGAAGGAAAGATGATTTGTTTTATTTTGGACATCTATATTTTTAAGGATCCTGTAGTTATCTAAGGAGAAATAAAGAAGTCTGAACAGCAGGAGAAAGTTCTGGATAAGCTTAAGAAAGCAGACAGATGTTGAGAAATATCTTATAAAAGTAATAAGAAAGCTGGAAAAGCATTGCTGGCGAAGAATATAATTAAAGTGGTTTCTAAATTTTATGTTTCAGGTGTCAGCAAGATATTCAGCTAGACAAGTTTTACACAACAGAAAATAGAAGGAGAATATGGAAAGTCAAAGATAGAATGGTAGGTGTGATGTTTTCTGCTTGTGTTTCATTAAACAATTGTTTCTTGAAGAAGAATATAATACACCCACTCCTCACTTATTGACATGGTTAGGTTCCAAAGACTAAGTTGTTATGTGAAAATAGGCTTTACGTGAAAATGCAGGATTTTTTTTCTGTTTACAGACCATCTATTTCTCCTGTTTTTTTATTTAGAAAATATGATCATAGAAATAATAACAGCTTAGATTTACTGATTTGCTCATCTCTGTGACTAGTTCAGTTATGGATTATTCCTCTGCAGGGAAGGAGGCTTGGAGAAGACAAAGCTGGATAAAGCCAGGCTGTGTGACTGAAGGGCCCATGGCTTAATCATTTCACCTTCCTTCTATGCTGGGTCAGAGCTTCTCTCATGGAGATGCCTCCAAGGCTCCACTCCCACCCTTGCAAACCCTGCTTTGATGATCATAGAGCCTGCTCTGCCCTCTGGGCCTGGCCAATCACTGAGGCTCGGAGTTTCCTGTGAGCCTGTGAACCTGGCCATGCACCCGCCCCACTGAGGCGGACACTTCAGGCCCAGTTCGGCTCATTTTGGGATGTCATTAAACTCACATGCATTTCTTTCAAACATCCTCTCCATTGCCTTTTTCTTTCCTCCCTTTCCATCTCACAGCAATTTTGAGCTGCAGGTCGTCAGGCCGTGCAGGAGCTGGGAACCCAAAACAAATTCATGCTGGCTTGGTGCTGCCTGCACATCTGCCCAGAGTCCATTGCCACTGAGGAAGCCAGAGATGCATGGTAGCTGGATGCAGCACCCATACCTGCAGTGGGGAGTGGAGGTTGTGGGACAATGCAGCCCCACTTCCCAGAGTCTACCCAGAGACCCTCCTAAAGGGAAGGGATGTTCTTCAGCCTTGCCACCATGCACATCATTAATGCACAAAATAGTCAAACGGTAGATTTTTCACTATTGTGGTAAATGTGAAATATCAGATAACAAGATAGAAAGGGAGTAGTAGGTGTATAGAGAAGATTGTTAAGTAGACTAAAATTGTTCTTGTTTCTTGGGAGATAACTATTATTGATAATGTAGGAAAAAGAAGATGCAGAGAAAAGTGGTGAACCATGAGGAGAAAAAAAGAGTAAAAATGGTTGGAAGTAAATAATAATCATCGTGATCTCATACACCACTTAGTGATAAAACATGAACACTGAAGGAAGATTGCAGGGTTTGGGAAAGAAGAATCCAGTGTAACATTAACATTAGTGCCTTTTAAATAAAAATAAAATAAACTTGAAACAAATAACTTAAAATTTGTAGTGTACTAAATGGTGTTACTAACTCAACAGAAATAATTGTTGAATTTAAGTATTTAAAAACTGTGAATAAAGGAATGACTCATTGTAGAGTAGCAACATTGAATATTTGAAACAACTTAAATATCAACAAAAGAAGTTGTAGGAATAAGGTATGTTGTGTCCTCTAGATGGAGTATGATGCAACCATTTTAAAAAGTGGTAATGAAGACTTATGGAAATTGCTTATAATAGAATGTCAGATGAAAAAAAGTGTATAAATTTAGGTTAAAAATTTAATTATGGGAGGCCAGCCCAAGATGGAGGCTTATCCAGATACACCATGCCATCCCTATACAGCAAAGATCTAAGACACCAAGTGAGACAGATAGAAGTTACAATCCTGGAACCCTGAACATCAAATGGAAGGATAAAGAATTAGATTGAACACCAGCTGGAAGAAGAAACTGGATGAAAACAGCAAACAAAGAGAGATATGGAGTGGAGGTGGCCTATTAGCTGGCCCAGAACAGCATGGGCATCTCAAGACAAAGCCAGCAGTGATCCCAGGTGAGGAGCACAGGAAGGCAACTTCATGGAATTTCCAGTAGGAGATAGAAAAACTGTGTAGATATACCCAGAGTGAAGCAAAATGAGCAGAACATGAAACAAATCTAAGGAGGGAAAGTACAGGAAGGAGGGCAACAGCTCCAGGGGTCCTGGTGTCCACAGAGCAGGAGGCAGCCAGCATCCAGAGACAAGACTACTCATAAGCAGTGGTTCTTGACCATTAGAGTCGGTGGTGCACATGGAGTCATAGATCCATAGAGTGTCAGCAGGAGGTCCCCCACCCAACCAGACTCCAAGAAGCCCCACCTTTCTTTGGAGCCAGGTTCCAATTGCTGGTTGCAGCCAATGGGACACACACAGGCATCCATGCCCAGAGACCAGAGCAGCACACTTCACCTCCTCCCACCCTTCTTTTGACTAGAGGCATAAATCCACCCACCACTGCCACCCTGCTTGCCCAGGGAATGCTATACAAGCCACCCTTTCCTCATTACCCAACCTTGTCTGCTACCCTTCCTCTCACCACCCTGCCCACCTGGTGGGTGGCAGTAAGCACTATCTCACTACCGGTGGCCTGTCACATGCTCGTCCACTGCCCTGCCCACCCCGCAAGTGGCAGAGAGTACTCCCATGCCACTGGGTCACCGACACACCCCTCTCTTCACTACCCTGCCCACCAGGTGAGCAGCAGCGAGCACGCCCCCACTGTTAGTTGCCCACCAGACTCACACCACCCACCACACTGCCACCTGGCAAGAGCTATCATGCACTCTGCACCACTGGATTGATGACAGGCAGCAGTCTGCTTATGCCTTGCCCACTCCCAGCCACCCTTCAAGTCCAATGAACAGTGATGCATGCTCACTCTACCTATCACTGCCCTACCCACCTGGCAACAAGTGGCGAGTGTTCCCCTGCTACTAGATGAGCAATCCATGGAGCACACCCACCACACCCACCCTGATATATCAAAACAAAACAAAACAAAAAATTAGGACAAAACAAACACAATCAATAAGCACATAAATAAATAAAATAACACCTTAATACTTCAAAGACAGCAGACAACAAAAATCATGCAAGAAAAAGGATAAGATGGTTCAAAAAACTGAGAAAAATAAAGGGAAAGAAAATCTTTCAGAAGAAGAATAAATAGTTGAACTACCTGAGAAGGAGTTCAAAAGATTTATATTTAGGATCCTCAAAGAGATCAAGGAAAACACACACACACACACACACACACACAAAAAAAAAAAAAAAAACATAGAAGAATGCAGGAAAACAATACAAAACAAATGACAGACTCAATAGAAATTTAGAAACCATATGAGAACAAGTAGAAATTCAGAAGATTAACAACAAAATATCAGAAATACATAACTCAATGGAAGTACAAAGAAATAGAATAGAATCAATAGAAGAATCAGTGAAATAGAGGGAAAATCCCTTGAAACTAATTTGTTTGAGGAAGAATCAGAAAAAAGAATGAAGAAAGCCCAAGGGTTATGTGGCACACCATCATGAGGAATAATTTATGCAAATAGGAACTCCAGAAGAGGAGGAAAAAAGGAAAACTACAAAGATATTTTATGAAGAAATATTGCCTGAAAACTTCCCAAATATTATGTAAGACAAGAAGGTTACTATCTAAGAAACTCAATCAACTCCATACAGGATAGGCACCCCCTCATTAAAAAAAAAAGAAGAAAAGAAAACAAGAAATATCATAATCAAAATTTCTAAAACCAAAGACAAAGAAAGAATTCTGAAAGCAGCTTGTGAAAAGCAAAATTTCACAAATAAAGGGAACCAATAAGAATAAGTGCTGACTTCTCATCAGAAACCATGCAGGCAAGAGGACAATGGGATTACATATATAAAATCATGAAGGAAAAAAATTTCAATCAAGAATCATATATCCAGCAAAATTGTCTTTCAAAAATAATGGTGAAACTAAGACATTCCCAGATAAGCAGAAACTAAGAGAATTTGTAAAAACCAGACCAGCTTTACAAAAAATATTAAAGAGACTCCTTCAGATATAGAACCAACAACATCAGAGAACAATCTGAGATAAAGACACACGACAACATCATTCAGATACCAACCTAGACAAATACTTCACAAAAGCAAAATAAAACTAAAGAACTGACTACAAAGAACAAGAGAAGTTAAGCCGTAAACAACAAAAACTTCAAAACAAGAAGGGGGAACAAAAGATGTAGCTATAGAATTTACATATGGGGAAGAAGTCAAGACAATTTCAAGATATAACAGACTGTTTTAATTTTAAGAGGATTAAGGTAAACTTCAGGGTAACCACAAAGAAAAGTAATAACTCTATTCACCAAAATAAAGAAGAAAACCAATAAGAGTTAGTAAACAGAAAAACAATGATTGATAGGAAAAGAAAATCCATATACAAAATGAACCTAGCACACAAAATTAAGAGGAATGTAGAAGCTGTTAACAACACACAGAAAGTATAACAAAATGGGAGCAATGAATCCATACCTACTGTCAATCACACTGAATGTAAATGCATTAAATGTACCAGCTAAGAGACAGAGTGAAAGATGGATTTAAAAAAAAACAAAAATGTGACCCATTAATATGTTGCCTACAAGAGACATGCCCTGGACACAAAGACATAAACATTTTAAAAATCAAAGGATGGAAAAAGCATACCAAGTAAACATCAAAAATAGAGCAAGAGTAGCAATAATAATTTCAGATAAAATAAACTTTAAGTCAAAATCCATTATAAGAGACAAAGAAGGGCATTATATAATGATTAAAGGAACAATTTACCAAGAAGACATAACAATAATAAATATTTATTCACCCAATGACTCAACCACCCATTGCTGTTCAATCAAATCTCACTTATAGGAAACCTCTAGGAGAGTATAACTGCCCCAAAGGGTTTCCAAGGCTGTAATCTTTACAGAAGCAGACTGCCACGTCTTTTCCTACAGAGCAGCTGTTGGATTGAAATTGCTGATCTTTCACTTAACAGCCTAGTGCTTAACCACTGCATCACCAGGGCACCAAATGACAGAGCTCCGCAATACATAACACAAACTCTGACAGAATTGAAAAGAGAGACAGTTCTACAGTAATAGCGGACAATAATAGTAGGAGACTTTAACATATGACTTTCGAAGAACCAGAATCAATAACTTAATCTGACAACTTGAACACATAGAGAAGGAACAGCAAAAGTCTACACTCACCAGAAGAAAAGAAATAAAAAAGATCAGAGCAGAAATAAATAAAATAGAAAAATAAAAGAATCAACAAAATAGAAGATAGTTCTTTGAGAGGATCAATAAAATTGACAAACCACTGGCTAAATTGACAAAGGAAAAAAATGAGAAGACACAAATTACCAAAATAAGAAATGAAATGGGCAACATTACAACAGAATCAACCGAGATAAAGAGGATTATTACAGAATGTTATGAAAAATTGTATGGTAACATATTTGAAAACCTAGGAGAAATGGGACACATTTCTAGGAACACACTGTCTACCTAAACTAATGCAAACAGAAGTAGAAAACCTAAATAGACATATAACAAAAGAAGAAATAGAAGATATCATAAAAAAAAACTACTCCAAACCAAAAAAAACAAAAACAAAAACAAAAAAAGCCCCAGCCCAGGTGGCTTCACTAGAGAGTGCTACAAAATATACAGAGAAGGATTGGCACCAATTTTACTCAAACTATCCCAGAATGTAGAAAAGGAAGGAATACTCCCTAATTCATTCTATGAAGCCAGCATAACCCTGACAACCAAGCCAGGCAAAGAAACCACAAAAAAAAGAAAATTATAGACCAATACACCACATGAACATAGATGCAAAAATTCTCAACAAAATTCTAGCCAACAGAATTAAAATAAAAATAATACAGCACGATCAGGTGGAATTCATACTAGGGATAGAACAATGGTTCAACATTAGAAAATCGATCAACTTAATTCACCATATAAATAAAACAAAGGAAAAGAATCACATGATTATCGCAATCAATGCAGAAAAGGCAATTTGATAAAATCCAGTATCATTTCTTGATAAAAATTCTCAACAAAATAGGAATAGAAGGGTAATTTCTCAGCATAATTAAGGGCATATATACAAAAGCAACAACCAAATTATCCTCAACAGAGAGAGATTGAAATGATTCCCCTTGAGAATGGAAATGTGACAGGGATGCTCATTATCACCACTCTTATTCAATATTGTAGTGAAAGTCCTAGCCAGAGCAATATGGCAAGAAAAGGAAATAAAGAGTACCCAGAATGGTATGGAAGCAATAAAACTTTGCAGACGACGTGATCCTTGTCTTAGGCTGGGTTCTCTAGAGAAGCAAAACCAGTAAAGCGTATAAGTATATATACAGAGAGATTTATATCAAGGAATGGCTCATGCAATTGTAGAGGCTGGAATGCCCCTAGTCTATGGATCAAGATAGAGGCTTCTCCTGAATTCATGTAGCTGCAGGGACTGGCAAACCCAAGATCAGCAGGTCGGGCAGCAGGGCTCTTGCTCACAGGCTGTGAAGTTTGGTGAATCCCAAGATCAGCAGGCAAGACTGCAAGGCTTCTCCTGATTTATGTAGCTGCAGGGGCTGGCAAACCCAAGATTGGCAGATTGGAGAGTAGGGCTCTTGCTCATAGGCTGTGAAGATCAACAAATCCCAAGATTGGCAGGTAAGCTGCTAGCTTAAGTCCCAAGAACTGGAGGTCAGATGGAACCAGCTGCAGTATCCAGCGCAGCAAAAGCAAGAAGGTCCACTTATATTCGGATACAGACAACACACCCAAGGAGTCTCCCTTTCAACTGATTGACTACTCACAGCAGATTACATCATGGGAGTGATCACATATAAACACTGAGAATCATGGCCCAGCCAAGTTGACACATAATCTTAACCATCACAATCCTGTATGTAGAAAATCCCAGACATTCCACAAGAACGTTATTGGAACTAGTAGAAGGGTTCAGCAAAGTGGCAGGGTACAACATCAACATACAAAAATCAGTTGGACTCTTTCACCCTAACAAAGAGAATTTCTAAAAGGAAATCAAGAAAATAATACCATTTACAATAGCCTCAAAAGGATAAAATACCTAGGAATAAGTCTAACCAGAGATGTAAAAGATTTATACAAGGAAAACTACTAAACACTACTGCAAGAACCCCAAAGAGACCTGCATGAATAGAAAAACATACCATGCTCATGGATAAGACGACTTAACATTGTGAAAATGTCAATACTACCTAAAGTGATCTATAGATATAACGCAATCCAGATCTAAATCCAAACAACATTCTTTAACTAAATGGAAAAATTAATCACCAACTTTACATGGAAGGGAAAGAGGCCCTGAATAGCTAAAGCATTAGTGAAGAAGAAGAACAAAGTAGGATGCCTCACACTTATCGATCTCAGAACTTACTATACAGCCACAGTAGTCAAACCACCCTGGTACTGGTACAATGACAGACACAGACCAATGGAAGAGAATTGACCACCCAGAAGTAAATCCATCCAGCTATGGATAGCTAATCTTTGACAAAGGGTCAAAATCCATTCATTAGGGAAGAGATAGGCTCTTTAACAAATGATGCTGGCAAAACTGGGTATTCATTTGCAGAAAATGAAACAGGATCCATACCTCATGCTGTACACAAAAACTAACTCAAAAATGGATCAAAGACCTATATGTTAAAGCCAAAACTATAAAGTTCTTGGAAGACAACATAGGGACAAAGCTAGGGGTCCTAATTTACCACATAAATAATCTATCAAACATAACTAAAAATGCACAAAGAGCAGAAGATAAACTAGATAACTGGAACTTCCTAAAATTAAATATTTATGGTCGTTGAAAGACTTTACCAAAAGAGTAAAAAGAGAACCTACAGCCTTGGAAAAATTTTTTGGCAACCACATATTTGACAAGGGTCTAATCTCTAAAATATATAGAAAACTTAAACACCTCAACAACAAAAACAAACAAACAATTCAATTGAAAAATAGGCAAAGGACATGAACAGACACTTCACTAAAGAAGACTTTCAGGTGGCTAACAAACACTTGAAGAGATGCTCACAATCATTAGCCATTAGAGAGATGCAATCAAAACTACAGTGAGATACTATCTCACCTCTGAAAAAATAGCACTGATCAAAAAAAAAGAAAACAACAAGTTTTGGTGAGGTTGTGGGGAGATTGGAATTCTTATACACTACTGGTGGGATTGTAAAATGGTACAACCAGTATGGAAAATGGTATGGCACTTCCTCAAAAAACTAGAAATAGAAATACCATATGACAGAGCAATCCCACTCCTAGGTATATATCCTAGAGAGATAAGAGCAGTGACATAAATAGACATATGCATACCCAAGTTCATTGCATATGAACAATAGCAAAAAGATGGAAACAATCTAAGTGTCCATCAATGGATAAATGGATAAGCAAAATAAAGCACACACATACAGTGGAATGCTACACAACAATAAGGAATAATGATCAGTCTGTGAAATATTTTATACCATGGATGAATCTGGAGAACATTACAGTGCGTGACATAAGTCAATCACAAAAGGACAAATATTGTATGATACCACTTTTATAAAAAGTGAGTAATAGGATTACACACAGAAAGTAGTGTTCTTTGATGGTTACCAGGGGTGAGAGGGGGGTGGAGGGAGAATTATAGTAGGCACATGTTAATTCTGGTGAAGGGAAAGGCAATACACAATATGGGGGAAGTCAGCACCATGTGACCAAGGTAAATGAAGGCACCGGGAATACTCAAGAATAAAGGACAACTATGGTAAATGCTACAACATAAACAATTCTACAACAATGGTAATAATAACAGAAATTTGTGAGTGGTTACATAGGTAGATATGTGTGCTAATATAGATGTGGGAGGGCATATGGGAATACATGCACTTATAGGTATAGTGGGCATTTGTAAATACATATTTGTATGTGCTGCATATATATTCATATATATATAATAGAACACATAGGGGACACAGTTATTGAAACTTCATGGACATCCAAACTTCTTGTGGGACTGAGTTACTGGGCTTACAGGTTAAGGACCATAATTTCAGGGGACATCTAGGTCATTTGGCATAACATAGTTCATAAAGATAAACTACATCCTAGTTTTGTGAGTAGTGTCTGGGGCCTTAAAAGCCTGCAAGTGGCCATCTCTGATGCAACTATTGGTCTATTCCCATCTGGAGCAAAGGAGATTGAAGGAAATCAAAGACTCAGGAAACAATTAGTCCACAGGACCTATGGCCCACATGAACCACAGCCTCCTCTAGCCTGAGACCAGAAGAACTAGATGGTACCTGACTACAACTACTGACCATTCTGACCAGGAACACAATAGAAGGCCCCAGTTAGAATGGGAGAAAAATGTAGAACAAAACTCAACTTCATAAAAAAGATCAGACTTATTGCACTGATAGAGACTGGAGGAACCCCTGAGACTATTGCCCTAAAACATCCTTTTAACCTGGAACTGAAGCCACTTCCAGAGATCACCTTTTAGCCAAATGATAGATTGACCTGTGAAATAAACAATAACATCAATTAGGAATGTGCTCCTTAGAACAATCAACTATATAAGACCAAATGGGCAACATTTGCCCCAAAGCAAAGATGAGAAATGGAGGAGCAGGGAAACTGGAGGGATGGGAATGGGGAAGGCAGGGTGGAAATGGAGAGAATGGTGACACTTTGCAGGAATAGCACCCAATGTCAACTGAACAATTTATGTATGAATTATTAAATGGGAAACTGTGTAAACTTTTACCTAAAACATAATAAGTTCAAAAAAATTCACTTATGCTAGGAATGAAATGTGCCAAAATTTAATGCTGGAATTATGGATAAATATTTTTCTCTTCTGTATTTTTCTAATATGATTTTAGTGTGAAAAAAATAATTTAGGAGGTTGAAGCAAGATAGCAAATTGAGTGCATGCTCCCATTTACTCTTCCAGCAACTAACCCACTGAACAGTGAATAAAAATAAGCATAGACTGAAATCATAGAACTCTGGATGGCAGTTGAGGTGTTGGTGTCAAGTGTCAAGGTGAGTCCAGAAACAGGGGAGAGGAGGAGCAGGGATGGCACAGAACCTGGGACAACATACCCACTAACATCAAGAGCAGTAGCTCATCACAGT
>NW_004444046.1:929853-930950 GCF_000243295.1 Trichechus manatus latirostris | reverse complement strand
ATAATCAGAGATAATTTCCCATACCTGCACAGAGAATCAAACCTGCAAATACAGGAAGATACATGAACCTCAATCAGAAGACACACAAAAGATCAACTTTGTGCCGTATTCTAATAAAATTCTTGAAAACCAAAGATGAGAGAATTCTGAAAGCAGCAAGAGAAAAATGCAATATAACATACCAAGAGTCCTTCATAAGAATCAAGGCTGATTTCTTCCCAGAAATTCTAGAGGCCAAGAGACAATGGAGTGACATGTATAAAATACTGAATGAAAACAGTTGCCAACCAAGAATTTTTTAGCCAGCAAAGTTTTCATTCAAAAACAAGGAGGAATTCAAGACATTCCCAAACAAACAGAAGTACTGGGATTTTGACATTACCAGAACAGCTTTGCAAGTATTGCTCAAGGATGTACTCCAAATAGAAAGTCAAGAGCATTGAATAAATACTCTTATCTATACACGGGAAAAATAAATAAAAAAAAAAATCAGAGAGAGAGAGGGAGAGATCTTCAAAACACTCAACAACATGGGCAAGCATAAGGACAAAGTATATGATATTTTCAGGGAATAAACTTGATAATTAAATCCTAGAAACAATACATCAAGTTTTTAAGAAATAAGTACAAAGTAAACTCATTGAACATAGGTTGTATATTAATGTTTATGGAGACACACCAACAGAAATGGGGGAGGGAAGAGCATATCAGGAATAGATTTATTATGTTAATGTTGTACATTAACAGTAGTTCATATGTTAAATGATGTTGAAATTGTAAGTTGTGTAAAGTAATATATGATGTAAAGACTAAAAAAATTCAGAAAAAATGAAGAAGAAAAAAATTCAGAAGAAATGAAGGAAGAAAGAAAACAGACTCATCACAAGACAGCAAACGAAATACAAACAAAAACAGAAAAATCAGAATAAAAAAATTCAAAAAACAAATAGCAAAATGAATGAGGTAGATACTTTGATTTCAGTAATAACCTTAAATGTAAATGGTCTAAATGTCCCATGAAAAAGGCAGAGAGTGGTAGAATGGATAAAAACAAAAAAACCATGATCCATTCTTTTGTTGTCTACAGGAAACACACC
>NW_004444046.1:913462-921195 GCF_000243295.1 Trichechus manatus latirostris | reverse complement strand
AAAGATCAGGACAGAAATAAAAAAAATAGAAAAACAATAGAAAGAATCAACCAAACCAGTAGTTGGTTCTTTGAAAGAATCAATAAAATAGACAAACCACCAGCTAAACTGACAAAAGAGGAAAAAAAAAAAGAAGAATAGGCAAATAACCCAATTAAGAAATGGAATTGTGACATTGCAACTGATCCAATAGAGATAAAGAAGATGATAACTAATTACCATGAAAAATTGTAGTTCAACGAATTTGAAAACCTAGATAAAATGGACAAATTCCTAGAAAAACACTATGTACCCAAACTAACTTAAACAAAGGTGGAAATTTAAACAGACCCATTACAAAAGAAGAGATTGAAGATGTTGTCAAAAATCTGCCAAAAAAAAAAAAAAGCCCAGGGTCAGACTGCTACACTGAAGAATTCTATGAAACATTCAAAAAAGAGTTGACACCAATCCTACCGAATCTCTTCAAAAACATGGAAGAGAAATGATCATTACCAAACTCTTTCTATGAAGCCATCATAAGCCTGATGCCTGAACTAGGCAAAGACATCACAAAAAAGAAAATTATAGACCAACATCCCTGATGAACATAGATGCAAAAATTTTCAACAAAATTCTAGCCAACAGACTTTAGCACCATATCAAAAAAATCATAAACCATGACTAAGTGGAATTCAAACCAGGATTACAGGGATGGCTCAACATTAGAAAATCAAACCACATAAATAAAAATAAATAAAAATCCACCACATAAATAAAACAACAAAAAACAGAACCATATGATCATATCAATTGATGCAGAAAAGGCATTTGATAAAATTCTACACCTTTTCCTGGTAAAAACTCTCAGCAAAAATAGGAATAGAAGGAAAATTTCTTAACATAATTAAGTGAATATATGAAAACCCAACAACAAATGTACTTAATGGAGAAAGGCTGAGAGCCTTCCTTTTGAGAACAGGAATGAGATAAGAATGCCCATTATCACCATTCTTATTTAACATTGTACTGGAAGTCCTAACCAGAGCAATAAGACAAGAAAGAGAAATAAAAGTTATCCAAATCAGAAAAGAAGAAGTAAAACTATCTCCATTGCAGATTACGTGATCCTATAGACAGAAGATCCTAAAGATTCCACAAGAAAACTACTGGAACTAATAGAAGAATTTAGCAACATTGCAAAGTACAAGTTCAACACAGAAAAATCAGTTGGGTTTCTCTACACTAATAAAAACTACTCTGAAAAATAAATCAAGAAAATAATACTGTTTACAGAAAGCCCCCAAATCAATAAAATACCTAGGAATTGACCTAATAACCAATGACATAAAAGATTTTACAATGAAAATTATAAAACACTATTACAGGAAACTAAAAGAGACCTACAAAAAATGGGAAGATATCCCATGTTCATGGGCTGGAAGACTTAATTTAGTGAAAATGTCAATTCTACCTAAAGTGATCTACAGATACAATGAAATCCTGATAAAAATCCCATCTACCGTATTTTTATGTAAATAATGCGTGCCTTGTACGTTTGTTTGCCAACAGCGCCCTCCCGCCTTGAGGTATTTTGATAAATGTAGTATGCTAGTTTTTTTTTTTTTTTTCTTTTACAGCAAGATGTAAAAAAATTGGCTTAGCAGTGCTTAGGAAAATACCTTATGGGGAAAAGGATTCCGTTGGCAAACAAACATACAAGGCACATGTTTTTTGCATAAAAATACAGTATATTCTTTACTGAAATGGAAAAATTAATGACCAACTTCATATGGAAAGAAAAGAAACCTTGAATATCCAAAGCAATACTGAAGAAAAAGAGCAATGCAGGAAGCCTCACACTCTCTGATACCAAAACATACTATACAGCCACTGTAATCAAAACAGCCTGGTATTTCTTCAGTGATAGACACATAGACCAGTGTAATAGAATCGAGAACTCAAAATTAAACCCAGCCATCTATGGACAACTGATTTTTGACAAGAGTTCGAGGTCCATTCAGTGGGGCAGAAACAGTCTCTTTAATGGTGCTGGCCAAACTGGATATCCATCAGCAGAAAAGTGAAACAAGACCCTTACCTCACACCATACACAAAAATTAACTCAAAATGGATCAAAGGTCTAAATGTTAAACCTAACACCATACAATTCCTGGAAGAAAACATAGGGAGAAATCTATGTGACTAATCTTTTGTAAAAATAGGATAACAAACATAAAAACAAAAGCACGAATAGAAGAAGACAGATAAATGGGATCTCATAAAAATAAAAAAAGTATGCTCATCAAAAGACTTTATTAAAAGAGTAAATAGACAACCTACAGACTGGGGAAAAAAATCTTCAGAAACTGCTTATCCAATAAAGCCCTCTAAAATATATAGAAAATGGCAACAACTCAACAGCAAAAGACAAACCACTCAGTTACAAAATGGGCAAAGGATATGAACAGAACCTTCATCAAAGAGGACATCCAAGCAGCCACCAAATATATGAAAAGATGTTCATGATCATTAGCCATTAGAAAGATGCAAATTAAAACTACAATGAGATACCATGGAAAATGGCGCTGATTAAAAATAGATAATAAGAAATGTTGGCAAGGATGTAGGGAGATTGGAACCCTTATCCACTGCTGGTGAGATTGTAAAATGGTACAACCACTATGGAAAACAGTATGGTGCTTTCTCAAGAAACTAGAAATAGAACAACCCTATGATCCAACAATCCCACTACTAGGTACATACCCTAAACCAAAAAAAAAAAAAACCTGTTGCCATTGAGTTGTTTCTGACTCACAGTGATCCTATACCCTAGAGATCTAAAAATAATGACATGAACAGACATGCACACCTATGTTCATTGCTGCTTTATTCACAATAGCAAATAAATGGAAACAACTTATGTGCTCATTAACTGATAAATGGATTAATAAATTGTGGTACATACGTACAATGGAATACTATACAACCAGGAAGAACAATGATAAGTCCGCAAAATATAATATGGATGGACCTGGAGGGAATAATGCTAAGTGAAATAAGTCAAACATATAAGGAAAAATATTGTATGATCTTTCTTTTATAATAAGACAAAAATATTGAGACCAATTTTCATTAAGGGTTACTGGGGGGCTAGGCAGAAAGTATCCTTTAGATTGTAGAGACTTGTTATTTTTGTTGATGGGAAAAGTGGCACTATATATAAGGTAGTGAGCACAACACAAAGTAAAATCCAGTGTTGAGCACATATGGAGTATAGACATATTGGTATATGGATAAGTACCGGTGTGTAAGTAGGTAAAAACAGATAGAAGTATCTATAGATACATGTAAATACAAATATGTGGGTGCAAGTACATATATTCATTGAAGACACAAATACAGATACTCCTCAGACATAAGCAAAGGCCTTGTAAGATTGGTTTTCTGGGTTTGAAAGCTTAGGACCATAGTTTCATGGGACAACTCAGACAAATGGCATAAGATAGTTCACAAAAATCATGATTTGAATTGTAGTGAAGTGAGTAGTGTCTGTGGTCTTAAAAGCTTGCAGGCAGCCATCTAAGACATTACTACAAGCCTTTACTTGTCAGGAGCAAAACAGTAAGAAGTTAACCAAAAGCTCAGAGAAGAAACAAGTCTACAGGAACCACAACCTCATCTACCCTGAGATCAAAAGAACTAGATGGTACCCAGCTATCACCACTGACCATTCTGAATAGGGTCACGATAGATGGTCCAGACAGAATGGGAGAAAAAATATGAAGCAGAAGTCAAATTCTTATTAAAAAAAAAAAAAAAAGCCAGACAAACGGGAACAGTAGAGAACAGAGGACTCCCTGAGATTATTGCCCGAGATACTCTTTAAACCTAGAACTTAGCTATCCCCTGAGATCACATTTTAGTGAAATACAAGAGTGGCACACAAAATAAAGGATATTACCTGTAAGATAGGTGCTCTACCTAAAAACGATCGGTATTAGACCAAAATGTCAACAATTACTGCAAAGCAAAGGTAAGAAGATAAGGGGGCAGGAAAACTAGAGTGCTGGAAATGGAACAAATGGAACACAATTAAAGAGAATGTCAACACATTGTAATAAAAATAACTAACGTCACTGAACAATTTGTGTGGATATCGTTAAATGGGAACCTAACTAGCTGTGTAAACTTTCACAAAAATTCAATAAAACATTATTTAAAAATTAATTTATACTGCAAGTATAATTATATACAACACCATTGTTCTGTCAGTTTGTCATACTGTGGTGGCTTGCATGTTGCTATGATGCTGGAAGCTATGTCACCAGTATTTTTAAATATCAGCAGCGTCACCCACAGTAGACAGGTTTCAGCTGAGCTTCCAGACTGGAAAGAAGTACCTGGCAGTCTACTTCTAAAAAATTTGGCCAATGAAAACCTTATGAATAGCGGCAGAACATTGTGTAATATAGTGCCAGAAGATTGTAAGGCACTCAAAATACGACTGTAGAAGAGCTGCTTCTTCAAAGTAGAGTCAACCTTAATGACATGGATGAAATCCAGCTTTTGGGATATTCATTTAATGTTGTTGCACGACTCAATATGAGAAGAAACAGCTGCAATTATCCATTAATAATTGGAAGATGGAGTGTATGAAGTATGAATCTAGGAAAATTGGAAGTCTTCAAAAATGAAACAGAAGGCATAAAGATTGATATACCAGGCATTAGTGAACTGAAATGGACTGGTATTGGCCATTTTGAATTGGATAATCATTTGGTTTACTATGCAGGGAATGACAAATTAAAGAGGAATGGTGTCACATTCGTTGTCAAAAAGAATATTTCAAGATCTATCCTGAAGTACAACACCGTCAGTAATAGGATAATATCCATATGCCTACAAGGAAGATCAGTTTCTACAGCTATTATTCAAATTTAGGAACAAACCATTAACGCCAAAGAAGAAAAAATTGAACAATTTTACTAACTTCTACAGTCTGAAACTTATCAAACATGCAATCAATATGCATTGATAATTACTACTGATTGGAATGTGACGTTTGAAACAAAGAAGGATCAGTAGTTGGAAAATATGGTCTTGGTGATAGAAACAACCCTGGAGATTGCATGATAGAGTTTTGCAAGGTCAATGACTACTTCACTGCAAATACCTTTTTTCAACAACATAAATGGTGACTATACATTTGGACCTTGATGGATGGGATACAAAGAAATCAAATCAACTATATTTGTGGAAAAAGATGATGGAAAGCTCAATATCATCAGTCAGAACAAGGCCAGGGGCCAATAGTGGAACAGACTACCAGATTTCTCCTATACAAGTTCAAATTGAAGCTGAAAAAAATTACAGCAAGTCCTGGAGAGCCAACGTATGACCTTGAGTATATCCCACCTGAATTTAGACATGTTCTCAAGAATACATTTGACACATTGAACACTAATGAATGAAGACTAGACAAGTTGTAGGATGACATCAAGGACATCGTCGTACATGAAGAAAGCAAAAGGTCACTAAAAAGACAGGAAAAAAACAAAGAAGATGGAAGGAATACAAAGAGTCAGTCTACCAAAAATAATTGGTTGATATCCAACCATTTCAGGAGGTAACATAAGATCGAGAACTGATGTTACTGTGGGAAGAAGTTCAAGCTGCACTGAAGGTATTGGTGAAAAACAAGTCTCCAGGAATTGACGGGATACCAGTAGAGATGTTTCAACCAACAGATGCAACGCTGAAAGTGCTCACTTGTCTATGCCACGAAATTTGGAAGACGGCTACCTGGCCAATCGACTGGAAGAGGTCCATATTTATGCCCATTCCAAAGAAAGTTGATTGAACAGAGTGTGGAAATTATCAAACAATATTATTAATATCACACACAAGTAAAATTCTGCTGAAAATAATTAAAAAAAACAATGGTTGCAGTGGTACATCGACAAGGAACTGTCAGAAACTCAGGCAGGATTCAGAAGAGGACTTAGAATGAGTGATATGAGAAGAGGACTTAGATGCTGATGTCAGATAGATCTTTACTGAGAGCAGGAAATGCCAGAAAGATGTTTAACTGTGTTTAATTGACTATGCAAAGGCATTCAACTGTGGAGATTATAACAAATTATAGACAATATTGCCAAGAATGGGAATTCCAGAGCACTTAATTGTGCTCATGTGGAACCTGTACGTAGACATTTGAACAGAACAAGGGGATACTGAGTGGTTTAAAATCAGGAAAGGTATGGTTCAAGGTTATATATTTTCACCATATTTATTCAATCTGTATGCTGAGCAAATAATCTGAGAATCTGTACTATATGATGAAGAATGCAGCATCAGGATTAGAGGAAGACTCATTAACAACCTGTGATATGCAGATGGCACAACCTCGCTTGCTGAAAGTGAAGAGACTTGAAGTCCTTACTGTTGTTGTTAGGTGCAGTCCAGTCAGTTCCTACCATAGAGACCCTATGTACAACAGAATGAAACACCACCTGGTCCTGTGCCATCCTCACAGTCATTATGCTTGAGCCCATTGTTGCAGCCACTGTGTCAATTCATCTTGTCAAGGGTCTTCCTCTTTTTCACTGACCCTCTACTTTACCAAGCATAATGTCCTTCTCCTGGGACAGATCCCTCCTGACAACATTTCCAAAGTACATGAGACGAAGTCTCGCTGTCCTTGATTGTAAGAAGCATTCTGGCTGTACTTCTTCCAAGAAGGATTTCTTTGTTCTTCTGGCAGTCCATGGTATATTCAATATTATTTGCTAACACCATAATTCAAAGACGTCAATTGTTCTTCGGTTTTCCTTGTTCATTGTCCAGCTGAAGCACTTAGTAATGAAGATCAAAGACCATAGCCTTCAGTATGGATTACACCTTAACACAAAGGAAACAAAAATCCTCACAACAGGACCAATAAGCAACATCTTGATAATAGGAGAAAAGATTGAAGTTGGCAAGGATTTCATTTTACTTGGATCCACAATCAACAGTCATGAAAGCAGCAGTCAAGAAATCAAAGGCTGTACTGCATTGGGCAAATTTTCTGCAAAAGAACTTTTTAAAGTGTTAAAAAACAAAGATGTCATTTTGAGGACTAAGGTGGACCTGACTCAAGTCAGAGTGTTTTCAATCACCTCATACGCATGTAAAAGGTAGACAATGAATAGGGAAGACCAAGGAAGAATTGATGCTTTGAATTATGGTGTTGGAGAAGAATACTGAATATAACATGGATTGCCAGAAGAAGGAACAAATCTGTCTTGGATAATGTACAGGTAGAATGCTCCTTAGAAGTGAGGATGGTGAGACTTTGTTTCACGTACTTTGGACATGTCATCAGGAGGGACCAGTCCCTGGAGAAGGACATCATGCTTGGTAAACTAGAGGGAGGAAAAGAGGAAGACCTTCAATGAGATGGATTGACACAGTGGCTGCAACAATGGTCTCAAACATAGCAACTCTTGTGAGAATTGTGCAGGACTAGGGCAGTATTTCATTCTGTTGTACATAGGATCACTATGAGTCAAGTCAAACTGGCCTGGTGGCACCTAACAACAACAACAACAAGAACATTTCTTTTTTCACAAGTTGATCTTTGTTCATAAACAAAATATTTCTTAAAGTAACCATTAGCTAAACAAATGCTTAAGATCATATTTTTGGTATATTAATTAGTTTAGGCTAACTTCTGTAACAAATAGACCTCAAAACATATAATGATTCAA
>NW_004444046.1:906779-912408 GCF_000243295.1 Trichechus manatus latirostris | reverse complement strand
TTTTTTGTTTATGAACTATGCTAAGACTTTAATGGGAGCTGCTGAATTATTACAATAAAAAATTGCTGTTACATTCTATTATTGCATTCAAGCTTTCACTTGTAGCAAAGCTTCTTGATATCACACTTTTACACAAGGGGCTATACTATGCTTGCGACTTTGTTTTCCAACCCACTTCTGGGCTTGGTAGTTTTCAGTTACAACTGTACTTGTTCATGCCAGGGTAGCAACCAGAAGTTCTAGGCAAACACACCAGTAAGCATACAGGGCGCCGAAAATGGACTGATACAAATGACATCATCTGCTATCTATCAGTGAAGAAATAGAAACCAAACAGAGTGCAATCACTCTGAACACATAGTTTGGTGTTGTTGTTGTTAGTTGCCATTGAGTAGATTCAGACTCATGGAAATCCAATGTATGCAGAGTAGAGTGGCTCCTAGGGTTTTCAAGGCTGTGACCTTTCAGAAGCAGCTCACCAAGCCTACCTTCTGAGGCACCTCTGGGTGGATTCGGACTGCCAACCTTTCAGCTAGTCATCAAGCACTTAACCATTTGCACCACCCAGAGACCTCTACAGTTTAAAGCCTCTCGTATGCCATGCTAAAGGATTTGCTGCTTATGCTCTAGGCGGTGTGAACTCTTGGCACATTTTTTAAAGAGAGAAAAAGCATAAGTAAAATTATGTTTTAGAGAGGTAAACATAGTTGTAATGAAGAAAATATTTTGCTGAGGTAAGCGGTCGAAGTCAGGGGACTTATTAATTTACAGGTGGTAAAAGCCTGAATAAGTGTCACCAGAGAGAGGAGATGGGCTAAAGAAAGCATGTGCATAAGAATTGACTTGATTGCTAATGGTGAGCAGGAGGGTGAAGAAGACAGACTATGAAATTTGTGTTCTTTACAAGGATTCCAAGTTTCTGGGTGGTGCAAATGGTTAAGGCACTAGGCAGCTAACCAAAAGGTTGTAGGTTTGAGTACACTCAGAGGCACCTTGGAAGACAAGTCTACTGATCTTTTAAAAATAAGCCATTGAAAACACTATGGAGAAGAATTCTGCTCTGATGCACGTGGGATCACCATGAATCAGAATCGACTTAATGGCAACTGATGCCCTTTACAAAGGCACTTGGCCAAAGACAGTGGGAGCTAAAATGCAGCCCTTGTTTAGCTTGCCAATCCTTGAGTCCTGATAGACTTATATCTTCCTATAGAGGGTATATTGTCTCCTAAAAAATCTAAGTAGGGCACTGTCTAGGCATGGACCAATAACATGAAGCTTGCCTCCAAAAATGGAAAGTGCTAGAGACTGACAAAAGAGGCAGGCAACTCCAGTGTGGTGGGGAAGGAGTTTATTAAGAAGACTTACATATGAGGCAAGTCCTGAGTGGCAGCAGGACCAGAGCAGATCTCTGCACCCCACAGTGGAAGGGTGGAGGTTTTATAATGGTAGGGACAATAGTGGCTACAAGCCGGGGGTTTACATAAGAATGACTCAGCAAACGGTAGTGAACTAGCAGACCCTATGAAGGTGTTCATGTTTGGCCTCACAAAGCCTGTTTCCCCTTAGTCACATCTTGAGGCTGGCTCTTACAATCTGGCATGCTCCCCCTCTTGTGAAAGAATAAGAGAGACTCCATTCCCTCCCTGCCAGGAACAGTTATAGACGTGTGGTTGGCCGGGTGCCATATGATGCCCACCAATGTACAACAGACAGAGAAAGTTATTGTGTGCCCAGAACAGGGGGAAGGCTTATCTGATAAGGAGAAGTAACTGGGAGAGAGAAGGCAACACAATTCCCAGCCTCCTTATCAGAGAATACTTTGGTCCCAAGGCGTTTACTTAGGAAGCCTAGATGGGAAGTGTAGAGGCAGACCATTCCCCCAACAGTCCACCCACTGACTCCCATCAGAGTGCCAGAAAAAGAAGCAAAGCAGTAGCAAGTCCTGTTATTCCCATTACCCATTTTGGAGACTGAGCCACATGTCTGTGGTTTAGTGCATAATTCTGGTGGATGTTATATCCGTGCATCATTTGAGGCAGCATTTAATGAGGGTTACTAGTAGGACTGTCCCCAGCAGATTGATCACGGCTTCTTGGAGGAGAAATCCCAACCAGCCACCCCAGATGTGGCTTAATCCAAGTGACTGAATAGATCAAAGGGCTGCATTTGTCCAATCTTATGTATATATAACATGTGTTGATTCATTTATGTAAAAACAGCATATTTCTCCCAGCATGGCACATTATATGAACAGTACACATTTCAGTAGAAGTAATATAAAAGCTCCCTTTGTCAGCATAGTTGAACAAAGTATTACCATTGCCAGACCAGGTTAACTCAGACTTGGTGTAGTTATTCAATGCACATTGGACAATCTGGTCGTATTCTGCAAGTTCTCCACATCCAGAGTAACATCACATTCAGTCGTTTTTTTTTTTTTTTTAATTGTACTTTAGATGAAGGTTTACAGAGCAAACAAGTTTCTCATTAAATAAATAATAGACATACTGTTTTGTGACATTGGTTGCCAATCCTACAACACATCAACACTCTCCCCTTCTCGACCTTGGGTTACCCATTACCAGCTTTCCTGTCCCCTCTTGCCTTCTTGTCCTTGCCCCTGGGCTGGTGTGCCTATTTGGTTTTGTTTTGTTTTATGGGCCTGTCTAATCTTTGGCTGAAGGGTGAACTTCAGGTGTGACTTCAGAACTGACTTAAAATAGTGTCCAGGGGCCACACTCGGGATTTCTCCAGTCTCTGTCAGACCAGTAAGTCTGGTCTTTTTCTGTGAGTTAGAACTTTGTTCTACATTTTTCTCCAGCTCTGTATGGGAACTTCTATTGTCATCCCTGTCAGAGCAGTCGGTGGTGGTAGCTTGACATCATCTAGTTTTGCTGGACTCACTCTGGTGGAGGCTGTGGTATTTGTGGTCCATTAGTCCTTTAGACTAATCTTTCCCTTGTGTCTTTGGTTTTCTTCATTCTCCTTTGCTCCAGATGGGGTGGGACCAATGGAGTATCGTAGATAGTCACTCACAAGCTTTTAAGACCCCACACACTACTCACCAAGGTAGGATGTAGAACATTTTCTTTATAGACTATGTTATGCTAATTGAGCTAGATGTTCCCTGAGACCATGTTCCTCAGCCCTCAGCCCAGTAATTCAGTCCCTCTGGGAGTTTGGATGTGTCAATGAAGCTTCCATGACCTTGCCTTGGTCAAGTTGTGCTGACTTCCCCAGTATTCTGTACTGTCTAACCCTTCACCAAAGTTACCACATATCTATTTTCTAGTTAGTGTTTCCTTCTCCTCCTTATTAACCATCAAAGATCTTTTCTTTCTGTTTGTAAACCTTTTCACGAGTTTTTATAATAGTAGTCTCATACAGCATTTGTCCTTTTGTGATTGACTTACCTTACTCAGCATGATGCCCTCCAGATTCATCCATGTTGTGAGATGTTCCGCAGATTCATCATTGTTCTTTACTGTTGCATAGTATTCCACTGTGTGTATGTACCATAGTTTGTTTATCCATTCATCTGTTGATGGGCACCTAGGTTGCTTCCATCTTTTTGCTATTGTGAACAATGTCACAATGAACATGGGTGCGTATGTCTATTCATGTGACGGCTTTTACTTCTCTAGGGTATATTTCTAGGTGTGGGATTGCTGGATCATATGGTATTTCTATTTCTAGCTTTTTAAGGAAGCAGCATATCATTTTCCAAACTGTTTGCACCATTTTAAATTCCCATCAGCAGTGCATAAGAGTTCCTATCTCCAAGCAGCCTCTCCAACATTTGTTTTTTTCTGTTTTGATTTGTGCCACTGAGGTTGGGGTGAGGTGGTATGGTAGTTTTGATTTGCATTTCTCTAATGGCTAGTGATTGCCAGCATTTCCACATGTGTTTATTAGCCACCTGAATGTTGTCTTTGGTGAAGTGTCTGTATTCTTTGACCATTTTTAATTGGATTATTTGTCATTTTGTTGCAGAGATGTTGGATTTTCCTGTAGATTTTAGAGAATAGACCTTTGTCAGATTTGTCATAGCCAAAATTTTTTTCCCAGTATGTAGGTTCTCTTTTTACTCTTTTGATAAAGTCTTTTGATGAGCATAAGTGTTTACTTTTTAGAAGATCCCAGTTATCTAGCTTATCTTCTGGTATTTGTATATTGTTAGTTATCATTCGTATCCTATTTATGCCATGAATTAAGGCCCCTAGCATTGACCCTTTTTTTTTTCCTCTGATCTTTATAGTTTTAGGTTTTATATTTAGGTTTTCGATCCTTTCTGAATTAGTTTTTGTGTATAGTGTGAGGTATGGGTCCTGTTTCATTTTTTTACAGATGGACATCCAGTTTTTCCAGCACCATTTGTTAAAAAGCCTGTCTTTTCTCCATTTAATGGATTTTGGGCCTTTGTGGAAGATTAGGTGACCATAGGTGGATAGATTTACATCTGGGTTCTCAATTCTGTTCCATTGGTCAATGTGTCTGTTGTTGTACAAGTACTGGCCTGTTTTTACTACCGTAGCTGTATAGTAGATTCTGAGGTCAGGTAGTGCAAGTTCTCCTACTTTATTTTTCTTCAGTAGTGCTTTGGTTATCCACGGCCTCTTCCCTTTCCATATAAAGTTAATTAATTTTACCATGTCATTAAGGAATGCTGTTGGTATTTGGATTGGGATTTCATTGTTTTTGTAAATTGCTTTGGGTGAATTGACATTTTCAAAATGCTGAGTCTACCTATCCATGAACGTGATATGTGCAGTGTGATGAATTACTTAGTATGACCTTTCTCGCCATTGGCTTGTAACTCTCACCCAGGTGATTGGGCAGGAATGTACAAATAAGATAACTGTGGCCCACCAAGGGAATCAGTCAGTTTTGCCTTAAAAGAGAGCTAATTCCAGAGCAGATAGGATAGCCCACCAGCACCAAGGAAGGAGAGACAGGCAGGAGAGACCTACAGAAGAGACCTGCAGGAGAGAGCACAGTGAGTTTCTCAGCCCATAGAGTGAGAAAGTTGAGTGCCTGTAGGCAGAGAATGAAGGCCAGGGAGAAGCCTACTCCTGACCAATAAATTTGGAACTTGTCAGCCTCCACAACTGCATGAGGCATTTCTTTACATAGTTCATGGACATTGCAGCAAATTAGGGAACCCAAAGACAGGAAGAAGAGTACTGAGGGGAGACGGAGTAGTTGATGTTAGACATGATGGAGTGGTACAGCAGCTTGGAAAAGTTGGACATTTGGGATATCTTAAACCTCCGGCTCATAGGAACCAACTTTGTGCTGATCCTTATAAGAGAAATTATTTAGTATATTTTTCCATTTATGTAGGTCTCACTTGGTTTCTTGCAGTAGTGTTTTGTAGTTTTCTTTGTATAGGTCTTTTAAGTCCCTGGTTAGATTTATTCCTAAATATTTTATTTTTTTTAGGGGTTGTTATAAATGGTATTGTTTGTCTGATTTCCTTTTTGCAGTTCTGTTTATTGGTGTATAGGAATCCAACTGACTTTTGTATGTTTATATTGTATCCTGCTAGTCTGCTGAATCTTTCTCTTAGTTCCAGTAGTTTCCTTGTGGAGTCCTTTGGGTCCTCTATGTATAGTATCATATCATC
>NW_004444046.1:904356-905600 GCF_000243295.1 Trichechus manatus latirostris | reverse complement strand
TTGTTTTTCTATCCTTGATTTCATTTATTTCTGCTCTGATCTTTATTATTTCCTTTCTTCTGGTGGCTGTGGGCTCCTTTTGCTGTTCTCTATTTGTTCATGCTGTATAGCTAATGTTTTGATTTTGTCCCTTTCTTGTTTTTTGATGTGTGCATCTATTGGTATAAGCTGACCTCTATGCACTGCCTTTGCTGTGTCCCAAAGGTTTTGGTATGATGATTTTAGGAATTTTTTGATTCCATCTTTGATTTCTTGTATTACCCAGTGGTTTTTAAGCAGAGTATTATTCAGTTTCCATGTATTTGATTTTTTTCCTTGCTCTACCTATTTTTTATTTGTACTTTTATGGCATTGTGATCGGAGAAGATGCTTTGTATTACCTCAGTGTTTTGGATTTTGTTGAGGGTTGCTTTGTGGTCTAAGATGTGGTCTATTCTCGAAAATGTTCCATGTGCATTGAAAAAGAATGTGTACTTTGCAGCTGTTGGCTAGAGTGTTCTCTATATGTCCATGAGGTCAAGTTGGTTGATTGTGGCCTTTAAATCTTCTGTATCTTTGTTGAGTTTCTTTCTAGATGTTCTATCCTTTACTGAGAATTGTGTGTTGAAGTCTCCTACTATTATTGTGGAACTGTCAATTTCTCTTTTCAGTGCTGTTAGAGTTTTTTTAATGTATTTTGGAGCCCTGTCAGTGATTGCTTAGATATTTATTATGGTGATGTCCTCATGGTGGATTGCCCCTTTAATTATTATATAATGTCCTTCTTTGTCTTTTTTGGTGGATTTTGTTTAAAGCCTACTTTATCTCAGAGTAATATTTCCACTTGTGCTCTTTTTTGGTTGCTGCTTGCTTGATATATTTTTTTCCATCCTTTGATTTTTAATATATTTATGGCTTTGTTTCTAAGGTGTATCTCTTGTAGACAGCATATTGATGGGTCCTGTTTTTTTATGCATTCTGTCACTCTCTGTCTTTTTATGAGTGCATTTAAGCCATTTACATTTGGTGTGATTATTGATAAGTGTGAGTTAATTGCTGTTATTTTGTACTTTTTTTTGGGGGGGGTTAATGTTTTCTTTGTTCCTCTTATTTTCTGTGCTGAATTCCTTTTGTTTGTGGATTTTTTTTTTGTTTCTTTCATTTTTATGTATCTTGTGTTTACTGAGATTTTATGTTTTTCTTTATTTTGATGAGTAGGTTTGTTAACTTTCTTTGTGGTTACCTTGAAATTTATTCCTATCTTC
>NW_004444046.1:901434-903149 GCF_000243295.1 Trichechus manatus latirostris | reverse complement strand
GTCTTGATGTTGTCTGCTGTCTCTGTGACATTCAGGAATTATTTTCTTTGTTTATTGATTGTAGATTTGTTTGTTTTGTCTTGCTTTTTTGGTTATGTCTAAGCAGGCAGGCTGGGCATGTTTTGTTGCTTGCTCACTTATGGGCACAATACTTCTCACCACCTTGTCCCAGTGGGAAGGGCTGGTCACTTAGCTGTGGTGCAGCAGGGTGGGTCCAATTGCGGTGGAGGGGCGGGGATGAGTAGTTCACAGCACAAACTGGGGTGCAGCACTTGGTGCACAGTGCAGATAGGCAAGAAGGAATGGAGAGGATGTGATGTATGGAGCTAAGTGGGTGAGTGAATGATGAGAAAGAAGAGAGAGAAACAAAAGCAAAAAAAATGAAGGAGAAAAGAAAAAGAAAGTAAATAAAATGGTGTGGTAGGATTTGGTGGGTGGGGTGGGACATACCCAGTAAGGTCATGTGCCAGTGGCTCTCTAGCTGAGTGGTGCAGCTTGGTCTGTTAAGAAGGGGTGTGGGCAGCATAAGAGGCCAGGTGGGCAGGAGAGAGGAAAGGAAAGGAAAAAGAGAAAAGAAATCTCCAAACAAAAGTAAAAAATAAATAGAAAATAACAACAAAAAAATAAAGTAAATATGGTGGTGTGGGAGCAGGCCGTTGAGGGCAGGGAGGAATTAGGGTGGCAGTGAGCTATTGTTTCTCTTGCTAGGAAGCAAGGACAGCCCATCAGGATGGAGTGGAGGCAGCAGAGGGCCTAGGTGGGACATAGAAGGAAAAGGGAGAATGGGGAAAGATAAAGAAAAATAAAATATATGGTGCTTAGAAAGCAAGCCTAAGGGGGTGACACAGACCCAGAGGGCCATGTTCTAGAGTGGTACAATACAGCCTGCCAGGAAGAGGGGTCAGTGCATGGGGCTAGGTGGGTAGGAGAAAAGAAAGGAAGGAAGGGAGACAGAGAGAAGAAACAACAACCAAAGGGAAAAAATTTAAAAAGGAAACAAAAAAAATGGTGCTGAGGGAGCCAGTCGGTGACAATGGCACAGACATGGGAGGCCATGCGCCAGTGACTCTGCAGCTGAGTGGTGCAGCACAGCCCCTCAAGGAAGGCGAGGGCACTGCACAGGGCTAGGTGGGCAGGAGAAAGGAAAGAAAGGAAAGGAGAGAGAGAGAAGAAATAGGAAAAAAAGATAAAGCAAACAAACCAAAAAATTTGTCACTGAGCAAGTCAGTTGGTGGCAGTGGTGCAGATCTAGGGAGGCCGTGTGCTGGTTGCCCCCCAACCAAGCAGTGCAACAAGGCCAGTTGAGAATTGGCAGGGACAGCACACAGGGCTATCTGGGTGGGAGAAAGGAAAGGAAAGAAGGTAGAGACAGAGAGAAACAAACAAAAAAAATCAAGAAAAACAATAACAAAAACAAAAAATCAGGGAAAAAAATGGTGCTGAAGGGGCAGGCCAGTGGGGGCAGGGTGGACTTGCATGGCAGGGAACTAGTATCTCTCTGGCTGAATGACCATGGCCCACTGGAAAGCAGCAGAAGCCTCATACAGGGAACAAGGGTAGGGGTGGGAAAGTGTGTATCCCTGGTTATCGGGTGCTCTGTTTCCTGTTGCGAGCTCCATGAAGTTGTCTTCCCATGCTGTCTGTCTGCATTCCTTGGTGGCTGTAGTCCAAGATGGTGAATCTGTGCCATATTAGCTGGTAGGGGCCCTCCACTC
>NW_004444046.1:898650-900394 GCF_000243295.1 Trichechus manatus latirostris | reverse complement strand
GGATAAGAGGCCCTGGTATGATTTACCTGCTGATAATACCTTGGCCTGTTGGCTCAAAGCTCTGTCCCTGGGCAGGTTTTAGCTTTGGCCAGGGTCTCATAAGCAGTTCAGCTTTTCTATGCTGTCTGATGTTTTCTGATGACAGTGGCAGTCCATGCGTGTAGGTTCAGTCTAGGATGATGTGTGAATCTCTGTGGGCCATCCTCTCTTAAATCCAGGTGGTGGTTGGTTTCACATCTGTTTGCTTCAGAGCAGAGGATGCTTCAACCTATGCAGTCGGTTGGCAAGGGTGGTCTGCTCGTTGGTTGTTTTCCTCTCTCAGCATAGGGGCCTTTCTGGTGACCATCCACACACAATAACAAAAGCTTATCAGGAGCAGAACTGATTTTTATTTTTTGTCCAAATGTCTCATCCCCATAAGGCTTTGCTTTATATGTCAGTCTGAAAGTTGTCAGTGGCCAGATTGAATGGTTAGGCTATTAACTATAGCCCATGTCACAGTTTCCCTGTTCACAACTAAAAATGGCCCTAATGGCAGCAATTCCCACGAGGGCTTGGAAGCAAAAGTTTACAAAGGTGGATATTAGTACATCAATATCATCAATATATATAATAGGGGTTTGCAGTGGCCCCGAAAGGACTTATCCATAGTCAGGCTTGGGCATGAGTCTCAATGATGGTGACTTCAAACCCAAAAGTTTTCCTCATTTTGGTCCCAGGTGTTATAGGGATCACAGTCACCTGTGCGATAGTATCTTAAGATCGAAGACATACAATTCTTGTCTTTTCCTCATTGAACTTTAACTGTAACATAAGACCTTTGGCCCTGCCTGGTGACAGAGGGACCTAGGCTTAATCCTCAGTCTTAATCATTTTTGAAAGTCAGAAGATCTGGGCAAAGTTGGCAGAGTCCTCAGTCACTTGTGGAGCCAAGCCTCCACCATACCAAGTGAAAGCATGGGTTCAGCCCAATTGCCTGATAACGTGGTGGCTGGCCCTCCTATTTTACTTTTCGCCTTACTATTGCAGCTGTGACTATGTTGCTGCTCAATTATCTTGGAGGGGGGAGAAGTTATCGGAGAATTCCAGAGAGTGCCTCTGAGGTCTCTTCAAGGCTGCTCAACACAAACTATCTTGAACGGCTTTTTACTCTTTTTGTTTTTTCCTGGTGTTTTAACTTTTGCTTTGTGCTGGGTGTAACAGGGTGTTCTCAGCACCAGGGATTGGCTTAGCCCCTCCAACTATCTCCAGTCCCATTGATTTGAGCAATGACCAGGGGACTTTTCCCCTAGCCCTTGAATCTCCCATCTTTACAAACCTGCAGGCTAGCATTTCTAGTTGCTTATCCTGCTTGTGGATACAACTGCTGAATACTTCAGTCATGGCCATACATGACTGCCATGTATCTTTTTTAAATTGTAACTCCTCCTGCAAAGCTCTTATGCAAAGCTCTATCGCTTCAGCAGCTAGCTGGGCTTCAGTGGCCAGCCAAACAGCCCAGAGTAGCAGCCATTCCATGGCCACTAGTGCTCTCCTAGCTTCTTTTCCACACTCTAAAGGCATGAATCTGCCACAACGAGCTCTGCTGCTTGGCATTTTGGGGGCATTCTGGTAAACACACGGTAGTCCACATGCATCAAGCATATGGGCCAGACCTCCCCACATGGAGGTTACTGGCCAAGTCAGGATTTCCCCTGCAGAAAAGTATACTGGCCAGACCTCCCCACATGGAGGTCACTGGCCA
>NW_004444046.1:896631-898030 GCF_000243295.1 Trichechus manatus latirostris | reverse complement strand
TATAAGAAATGTAGAATTTTGGGTTCCACCACAGTTATACTCTACTAATATGCATTTTAACAAGATTCCCAGATGATTTGTAGGCATGTTAAGATTGAGAAGCACTGTTTACAGGATAGATAGTGAATAAATGTCTCAGAGTTGATAGAACATGTCAAAGATAGCTTATCTGGGGCTATATTATATGAGATACTTTTGGTAATAATTTTGTAAATTATGTGTTTGGGAGATCTGTCTGTCAGTTATTGAGTACTGTTTTGTGCTGAGGTAACAATACAATAGTACTCAAGGACTTTATATTATAGGGAGGGGAGCCCGATAAATAAATAAATAGGTTCCTAACAGTGATTCAAGCCCTGGTGCTGCAATGGTTAAGTGCTCGGCTGCTAACTGAAAGGTTGGCGGTTTGAACCCACCAGCCGCTTCACAGGAGAAAAACGTGGCAGTCAGCTTCTGTAAAGATTACAGCCTTGGAAACCCTATGGGGCAGTTTTACTATGTCCTACAGAGTTGCTATGAGTCGGAATCAACTGGAAGACAACAGATTTTTGGGTTATTGTTTTAAATTCATAACATTTTTTGTATTGATACTTCTTTTTCAGCTAAAATATGATTTATTATTGATAATTTACCCAATTTTTCATGATCAATACATATGTATGTATGTGTATAAATGTATACATATAAATTAATAAATCAATCATTGTTAAAACTTCCTCTTATTGTAGAAACTTTCTACCCTAACTCTATAGATGAGAAACCAAAGTGTTATTAATTGAATTGTATTCACCCAAAATATGTGTTGTAATTCTAACCCCTATAATCTAATGCAATGAAAGGTAATTACCTTACATGTAATGTAATGCAATTACTTTCCATAATGCAATCTAATGTAATGGAATCACCTTCTATAATGCACTCTACTATAATGTAATCAGTCAATTGAAGTTATACCAGTGTAAGGTGGATCCTAAAACTAATCTCTTCTGAGTTATACAAATGGATCACAGAGAACGGGACACACACAGATATGAAGAAGGCAGATGCTGTCTGAAGACAAAGAAGATAAATCTAAAAGCCCAGGAACGCCAAGGATTTCCAGCTACTAGAAACTGAAATAGATAAAGAAGGACCTCCCCCTAGAACTACCCTTTGAAATTGGACTTCTAGCCTCCTGAACTGTAAGCAAATAAATTTTGGTTCTTTAAAGTTACCCACTTATAGTATTTCTGTTATGGCAGCACTAGGAAACAAGGATACAAAGGCTAAATGAAATTTACTTATTTGCCCAATGGAACACAGTTACTTAGGGGTACAGTTGAATATAGGTTAGTCTGACCCTGAAACTCAAGCTCTTTCACATATACACACTCCATTTGTTTAGCATTACCAATAACTA
>NW_004444046.1:873106-894811 GCF_000243295.1 Trichechus manatus latirostris | reverse complement strand
ATAGTAGAGGGTCAGTGAAAAAGAGAAAGACCCTCCATGAGATGGAATAACAGTAGTTGCACAGATGGGTTCAAACATAGCAGTGATTGTGAAGATGGTGCAGAACTGGGCAGCATTTCATAATGTTGTACATAGAGTCACTATGAGTTGAAACCGACTTGATGGCACCTAACAACAAAAACAACATATATAAGTAATCTATGGAAAAATATTTAAGTAAAATTTGGCAGAAAATAATAAATTTATTTCAAGCATACAGCATTCTCAATAGTTGGAGAGTTTGGATTTCAGTAAATTAAATAATTAGGAGCCCTCTAGGAAAGCATTAATTTTATTTACTTAAGGTAATTGATTTATTAAAAACCTTAAATATCATTTTGCTTGTTTATTTTTTTCAGAAATACTTAGTCACATATACAATCATTTGCATGTAAGAGTTAGGAGAACCTGCTTTTACTATCGTTCTTGATTTTCCCCAACAATGCTTAGGGTTTGGAGTCCATTTCTCAGTATATATTTAACATTTTTAGAATGCTGTTTAAGGTCCTTCATGACTGGCCCTGTTTTACCTATGACCTGCAATGTTGTTTTCTACTCTCTTTCCATAGTTTACTTTTTTCTCCTTAGCATTTAACATGATCTTTTTAATACGTATTTTACTCTCTTTCATTTATTATTTCTCTCCCACAAGATATAAGCTTTGTGCAAGCAGGGACCTTTCTGTCAGTTTTGTTCACTGCCATAACCTTAGCATGAAAAACAATACTTGACACAAAATGAATGTTCAATAACTATTCGTTGAATAAAGACCTCTTGAAATTTCTGTTATGCAGTAGGAAACTGTGATCTAGATGGATTAAGTGGCTTGTCTGAAATCAAAGACTAGTCTGTGGAAGTTCCAGAAGCATAGTCCAGGTTTTGTAATACTTAATACACTTTCCGGAGCCCTGGGGCACAGTGGTTTAAGAACTTGGCTGCTAAGCAAAAGGTTGGCAGTTCAAACGCACCATCCTCTTCTTGGAAACCCTCTGGGGCAGTTCTACTCTATCCTATAGGGTTGAAATGAGTAGGAATTGACTCTATGCCAACGGATTTGGTTTTTTGGTGATATACATAAAATAATATATATCAATAGATAGATAGAAGTTATTATACACACTTATAAATTTATTCAATAAAAACTTTTTCCTGGGTTTATGGAATTTAATTTTTTTAAAAGAAATATTCTCTAAAGACAAATTGATCCAACAAAAATGAAATTCATTTTTAAAAAATCCTACAATGTATCAAAACTGCCATCATTATTATGGGAATATTAAAAGTTTAGAAGAGTATTGCATCAAAAATGGCCATAACAATCAGCTAATTTTGTGTGTGTGTGTATATACCTTTATCTATCTATCCGTCCATCTGTCCATCCATAAATGTACTATTTATTCATGGAAACCCTGGTGGCATAGTGGTTAAGAGTTCAGCTGCTAACCAAAAGGTCAGCAGTTCAAATCCACCAGGTGTTCCTTTACTTTATATGTGAATAAACCAAATCAAAAAAATCAAACCCATTGCCATCGTACCAATTCTGACTCATGATGACCCTATAGGACAGAGTAGAAGTGCCCCACAGGGTTTCCAAGGAGTGGCTGGTAGATTTGAACTGCCAAACTTTTGGTTAGCAGCCGAGCTCTTAATCACTACACCACCAGGGCTCCTATATGTGCATACACACTATATGTAGCATACTATTCATACACACTGGTAAAGAAGAGGGTCTATAAAAATTAGGGAAACCTTCAATGAGACAGATTGACACAATAATCACAACAAGTGACTCAAATGCACCAATGATCATGAAGATGATATAGGACCGGGCAATATTTTGTTGTATTATAAGAAAGGTTTCCATGAGTCGGAGCTGACTTGATAGCAACTAAAACAACAACAACATTAAAGCTTTTTTAAAAAATAATTTGATCTTTAACTTTTAAGAATGGTAAATCTGTGTTTATTTCAGACTAAGTTTCCTGGATTCTTTAACATGATTTTCCCATAGCAAATCTAAAAATATATTGGTGATGCCATACACTCAAATATCCAAAGGTCAGAAACCAGAACATATTCAGAATATTTTGAATTAGAATTGGATGTAATTGCTTAGGCCACCTTAACAACATGACGCTTTGAATTTGGAGTTTTCTTGTTCCAAAGACACTGGAAAAAATAGACAATTTGGAAAAAACCAAATTGTCCAATATGAGAGAGTTTCAGTAAATTATGTTATGGTCATATCATTAAAGAATGATAGGCATTGGAAATTAAGTTTTTGAAAAAAAAAACAACAGTGACATTGGAAAATTCTTGTCATAAATTCCGTGAACAATAACAACATAAATAGAAAAACTATGAAAAACATACTCCATAATATTAAGACTATATATCTCTTGGGTTGGTCAGTTTTTGTATGATTTAATATTATTTAATACTATTGTGAATTTCCAAGTAATATACAATTAAACAATTCCGTTTTAAATAAGAAGAAAAATATTACCACAACAGCGAAAGAAATAATACTTGTTAAAAGATAGGACAGAGTTCATGGAAAAGTAGAAAGGAAGTAAAATCATGTAAATCATTTAAGAGTGTGGATTCATGGAAGGCTCATGTTGTGTCTGAGAATGGTGACTGATTTCATGTGGTAAAAGATATTGCCTGTCAGAACCACCGAATCACTCTTGAGATCAGGGTTGCACAAGTCCTTGGACTGCCATCACCATCTGCAAAGGTGAGGAGTCAGACTGAGGGAAACTGTCTCAACTAAATTTGTCTACATTATTTACAAGTGTATGCAATGTGTAAAAAAGTGAAAGAAAAAGTCTTTTTCAGGCACTATTTGAAAGAGTTTGTGATTTGTGATTGCATGCCTTCTTTAATTGGGCTTGGTATGGTAAGGTTTGGAAAATAGGTATTCGAGCAAGGGAGATAGGAGTGAGTGTAGTGTTGCTAGGAGTTCAGAGCAAGTTGCAGATCATAGATATGAAATGGCTCTAATAAACTTGTGTGATTTTTTTTTTCCCAGCTGTGCTCAGTCACTCAGGAGAGATTGCAGAACTGATGAAATTGAGGTCATAAGTGGCTTAATAAAGGTAGTGTGTGCAGTGGTGATACAGAGCCCAGTGTTAAATCTAGGTGCATGGCTTGTTAAAGGCAGTTCTTATAAACCTACTACAGTAATTATGCTAAAGTTTCAGGGTGTTGTGAATGGGAATTAAACAGATATACTAAGCTCCATTTTGTTGAAGGTCTTCCTCTCTTTCACTGACCCCCTACCTTACCAAGCATGATATCTTTCTCCAGGACCTGGTCCCTCCTGATAACATGTCCAATGGATTGACATCGTGGCTGCAACAATGAACTCAAACATAGCAACGATTTTGAGGATGGCACAGGATTAGGCAGTGTTTCATTCTGTTGTGCAAGGGGAGCTACAAGTCGGACCGACTTGACGGCTCTTACCAACAAGTAAACTCAACCATGGGATTCCTGCAATCTGACAGACTCTCTCACCCAGCACTGACAGCTTACCATCACTACCACTCTCTTTTAGATCTCTCGTGAGGACCAAATGGAATTGAGAAGCTGCACCCACTTAATATTCTCCGTTGGACATTCCTCAGTAGACCTTCAGATGTCTCTGGTAGACGCTATTGAGAATATCCTTGTAAGAGAAAACTATAACTTATGTTTATATGTCAGAGTGCTCATTTTTGTCAGCCTTCAAACTCAGCCTTTTTATGACACAAATTTACTCAAGCATGTGTCTGTGATCCAGAATGACCGGAGTGACTCTGTTATGGAATCATTACATCAACTTCATTCATTAAAAAATACCTTCTTTGCCTCTAATTCTCTTTTGTTTTCCTGGTGTGCTGGTGCTGATTTGATGTGATATAAAAACCAGAAAAACTAAACCTGTTGCCATGGAGTTGACTCCAACTCCTAGTGACCCTACAAGACAGCGTAGAACTGCCCCATAATGTTTACAAGGCTATATTCTTTACAGAAGCAGATTGCCACATCTTTCTTTCGCAGAGCAGCTGGTGGGTTTAAAGCACTGTCAGAACCACCAGCCGAGTGTTTAAACACCACACAACCAGGGCTGTTTCGATGTGATGTAGTGTTGATATATGTTTTCCCAAAGAAAATATTGCGTGATAATAGGTCCAGGTTACCTGAAAACTTATTTCCATTTTAAGCAATACAAGAGATGTTAAGAGTCATTTTTCTCCCCCTAAGGATAGGCATGTAGTATATTATCTACCTGCTTAGATTCCACAAATAATCCTATGGGATAAATTATGTGTATACAAATGATTTTGGTCAGGATCACTACTTTCTAATCTCATGCTAATATGCAAACTGTGCGAGTGTGGGTTGTTTCCCTGGTTATATTTTGCCTCTTTATCATATTGAAAATATATTTAAAATAATAACATCATTTTAATTATTGTGCAACTTTCATCTGCAAGGTTGATCAAACTTCTCTTTCCAATTTCCAATTAATATAGATCTAATTCATATATTTCATTACATTGGTGCTCAAACTCCTTATCTGAACATCTGAGCACCCTCTATTTTATTTATACTAATTCGTGTTTTATAAATTGATCCTTCCTATTATTGCCAGGGCAAAAACCTCTGGGTCTTGGCAGAATTATTCTTGTTAGAGAGTGTTTATCTCATATTTTCCACCAGTTCAGTCTGCATGTTTTGATGTATGAAACAAGCAAGTAACCGTTGCCATCTACTTTTCTTGTTATCCTGTAAGGAGGATATTAGCTTCCAAAAAGCAATCATATATTTGTAATTGGAAGGTGGTGTATTATCTTATTTTATCTTCACAACAATCTATGAAGAATATTATGGCCAACATTAGACAGTTTATTTGTGATGAAACTGGGACGAGAATCTGGGTTTTCTGACACTTGTAAAGTTCACGTTCTCATTGATTGCCAATGACATGAAGACTTTATATTGCGATCCATTCTTTCTCCAGAATTAACTAAAAACAAGTAAACTAAAGGGGAAGAGACATAAACAAACCAAGACATATATTAATTTATTAAGATTTTTATAAGATGCAAAGATCACGCCTATGTGGAACGAGAGAGAATGCCATTGAAGCTATGCATTTCCATGTGATGGCATACTTTAGGACCAGTCCTCTTCTTGGTCATTATTATGGACTGACTTTTGTCCTCCCAAAAAATGCGTGTCAACTTGGCTAGTCCATGATTCCCAGTAATGTGTGATTGTCCGCCATTTTGTCATCTGATGTGATTTTCTTATGTATTGTAAATTCTACCTCTATGATGTTAATGAGGCAGGATTAGAAGCAGTTATGTGAATCTACAAGATTCGGTTGAGTCAATCTCTTTAAAGATATAAAAGAGAGAAGCAAGTAGAGAGACATGGGGGCCTCATACCACCAAGAAAGTAGTGCCAGGAGCAGAGTGTGTCCTTTGGACTCAGGGTCCCTGGGCAGAGAAACTCCTAGACCACGGGAAGATTGATGACAAGGACCTTCCTCCAGAGCGGACACAGAGAGAAAGCCTTCCCCTGGAGCTGGCACCCTGAATTCAGACTTTTAGCCTACTAGAACGTGAAATAATAAACTTCTGTTTTTTAAAGCCATCCACTTATGATATTTCTGTTATAGCAGTACTAAATAACTAAGACAGTCTTATTTGTCAAGTGTATGACAGTTATCTATCTATTTTTACTTAGAAATATTTTCTCCCAGAATTTTGTTAATTCAAATAAGGTTATTATATTGCTTCTTGGTATGGGGGGCAGGGAGAGGAATCAGGGAAAACTGCCTAAATACTCTCTTGAATCCAAACAAAACAAAAGAAAATAAACAAATAGGAATAAAATGATAGCTCTACAAAGATGAAAATAAATAATTTTGTGTTTTGGAGTTTGGCTTTATCTAATGCCATTGAAATCCACTCCTCCTTTCTTTGTACGAAGGCAACTTATTAAAGATAATCAATTATAAAATCAGTACTTATAATTTGTTTTGATTCAAAGAACATTTTTTCCCTACTCCTGAAAGACTTTTCCTTTGCTTACTAGAAAACCAGGGTTCATATATCAGTGATGTAAATCATTGTTTTCTTTCTGCTTTCTCATAATATGTCATTCTTCATATTTGGCTAAATATGCCCATTTCCATTACCTCATCTACTGGTATCTGTTGAAGTGACATTTATGCTTTCTGAAGTGTTCCTGGACTCAAATTCAACATTAAAGGAATTTAGAGCCAACTGACAAAGTTAGGGGTTGATGTTGGTTTGGCTTCTGCCTTTCCAAACTTTAATCAAATACATCTAATTCCTTAAAAATTAAAAAAAAAATTGTAGAGGGATATATAATAGAAGGATACAGTACCCATTTAGTCTGATAGAGTCCTTAGAACCTGCATATACTTCTGAAAACAAAGATAAATTTATTTATAAGAAGTTAAAAAAATCAATGAAACACCAATAAAGACATCAACTGTGTTTCACAAGAGAGCTGTTAGCTATCTCTTGAGCTGAGTGTTTTCCAATAAGCATTTAGTAGCATATTAGCTTTTAATTGTAAATATGTTGAAACTTTTTTTTTATTTTGAGATCATCAAATCTATACACAAAAGATTTTCACCCATAGAACAAATATTATAAGCTTTCAGACAATTGGTATTACAAGTAACCCCATTTGAAAAGCTATGGTGTGGCTGATACAGTCAATTCAAAGGGCATTGTTTAGAGCTTACACAGTGCCAGGCACTAACTTACTCTAACTGGAGAAAAACAAAGCATAAGTATGAGTGTGTTGTAACTGGCAGGCTTTAAAGGGTCCAGCTTCACTGGAATCAAAGGTATGTTTGTCTTGAGCATGAGTGGGAGAAAAGGTGATTTATTCTACTGGAGCCAGATGATGGAGGACTTGAAATGCTAGGCTAAAGTGTTTTGAACTTTACTCTATAAGCAATAAGGTTTGCTGTAATGACCATTTTTTATTAAACTGATCTGGAAGTGGAATGCAGAATGTATTAGAGGGGAGATAGTCTCTGGCAAAGGAAATCAGAAATGAGGTAATGAAGGTCTAATATAGGATGATGGAGGGAGAAACTGAAATGAAGGCATGAATGGATCCTGAGTGAATAGGATTTAGTGAGGATGGACATAAGAATGAAGGTGATGATAAAACAGTGCACATGTGTTGCAAAAAATAAAAGAAATAAAGATAAAAACAAAATTGAGACAACATATATCAATGATTGTTTATAAACTTTGATTTGTTATTTAAATTAAACCTCATAATAAACTTATAAACTAATGGGATAGTTATTACTATTCACAATTTTTTTTTAGTCATGAAACTGAGCTTCAGAAAATTCAAAAGTAACAAATTGATAGAAAATTTGAACCTAGATACTTTGACTTTAAATCTATTAAATTTTTCTTAATATGATACAAATTCTTTTGTACAATAATGAAATAAATTATCAAACCAGTCTCAGTATTTGTGAATTTGGTAGAGAGTATTGATTTTAAGTTAAAAATAAAATCATATGTTATATTTTATTTACTTTACAAACATGGTTTTGATATATTTTCAATTTGCTTTCATGGGGTCTGTCTTAGTCATCTAGTACTGCTCTAACAGAAATACCACAAGTGTATGGCTGGCTTAAACAAAGGGATGTTTATTCTCTCACAGTCCAACAGGCTACAAGTCCAAATTCAGGGCTTCAGCTTCTCAGTCAGCTCTGGAGGAAGGTCCATGTCATCTATCTTCCCTTGGTCTGGGAGCTTCTCTGCGCAGGAACCTCAGGTCCAAAGGACGCGCTCTCCTCCCAGCACTGCTTTCTTGGTGGTGTGAAGTTCCCATGTGTCTCTGATCACTTCTCTCTTTTATATCTCAGAAGAGATTGGCTTAAGACAACTATCCAATCTTGTATACCTCATCAATACAACTGCCGGTAATCCATCTTATTAGATCATAGTGATTCAATTTACAACACATAAAGAAATCACATCAGATTACAAAATGGTATGCAATTATACAATACTGGGAATCTTGACCCAGCCAAGTTGACAGATATTTTTGGGGGATACAATTCAATCCATGACAGGGTCATTTCCCTATATTTCAGTGTCTGTGCATGTATGTATGTAATTAATGTATTTATTACTTTTGCCTATTTTTGTTAGTTTAATATATTTTATTCACTTGAAAAGATTTAAAACCAAAGACTATAAACCTTCTGAATGTCTGATTCATTTCAGATATTTCCTGCTTTTAGTTTACCTTTACTTTATATTATTTTGACATATAAATATGACTTTGCATTTCTTTCAAAATATTGATATTTTTTGGTGAATTTTCCATAAATTTATGTCTTAAAAGAAATAATACAGTGCAGTTTTTCTTAACATTTGTGGGTTATGAATATCTTATAAAATAAGAGACATTGCTTGTGTACACAAAACATTTTTTAACATAGCCTGCCCATTTTGGTATTCCTTCTCATTGCGAATCCTTTTTTCCCCAGGCTGAAACACAAAAGATTTTCCTCCTCCCTTGCAACTGGGATTTGTAAAGAACTTTTAGCCAGTACACTTTCTTGGAATTAAGAAGGATGATGTGACAGCTGAGTGAGACTGAATGGCTCTTCTGGCAAGGATAGTCATGCAGTCATTTGTTTTTCTCTGCAGCAACTTGGCAAATACTCTGGTATGTGTGACGGTGAGGATGTCAAAAGAGATTTCTGTTGGAAAAGTCTTAGGGGTGGTTGAGAATTTCTCCTGACTGCAGCTGTTCCGATTGTTTATATGGTTCCCTACACGTTCTGAAACTGCATTACCTAATACCTTGTGCTAAACATGTTCCTGCTCTAATTATCTAGATTTGAATCTATAATCTGCAATTGAACCCCTCAAATACAAAAAAATCATAAAATATGAGTTTTCTTTACAAAACTTTGCAAATATGTATTTTGTAAGAGACTTCTGGTTTTCTCCCAATAGTCATTCTCCTTCTTTTTCTAATAGAAGTCTCCATTTTTGATACAGAAGTTTTTAGGAAAACAAAAAACTATATTCTCCAATTTCCATTGCAATTAGGGATGACTATATGATAAAGTTTTGACCAAAGTACATAAGTAGAAGTATCTTTTGAAACTTCTAGGAACTGTAATTAAAGGGAGGGATTATACTTTTCTTTATCCCTTTCTCCTTCCTGCTGCTGAACATGCTAGAGGAGTTATAATGGCCTTCTAGGATGATGAGACACAACTCATGTGTTCATGATGATAGAGGAAAAATATCTAAGGAACTTTGGTTGCTGATTGTGGATTTGCCATAAAAAAAACAAAACCAAACCTGTTGCTGTTAGCTGTAATCTTTATGGAAGCAGACTGCCACATCTTTCTCGTGTGGAGCGGTTGGTGAGTTCAAATTGCCAACTTTTTGGTTAGCAGCCAAGCACTTAACTACTGCACCACCAGGCCTCCTTGAATTTTCCATAATGACGATGAATTTTTTACTTATGAATGTCATATATGTTGGAGAGAAATACATCGCAACTGGAATAGACAAAAACATCTCTGAATTCTTTGAATCTTCTCTCATTGAAAGATAGTCTTTGTTCCTTTTCACTGTATCTGGGAAGGCTCTGTTACTGCTTGGACCAATAGAATATGTTGGAAGTGACTGTGTGCCAGTTACCAGACCTGGGCTTTTTAAGGGACAAGCAACTTCCATTTCCATTTTTTTGGTAAACTTATTCTTGAAACAAAGCTTCCATTATGTAGGGAAGCCCAAGCAGCTCCAGGGAGTGTACCACATTGAAAGGAACCAAGGCTCCTACTGACAGACTTGTGTTCCCAGTTGACAGCCAGCACCAACGTGTTAGCTCTAATAAAAAATTTTGGAAGTAGATCCTACAGAACATCGAATTGCTCCAGTTGATCTTATTTGGAGCAGAGACAAAGTGTTTCTACTGAGCTCCATACAGATTGTAGATTCACGAGAAAAATAAATAACTACTATTATTTTAAGCTGCTTAGCTTTGTGATGGCATTTTATGTAACAATAGATAACCAGAACATCTATCTTGTTTTAAGTTGTGATTATTGTGGGATTTGTGTCCCTTGCAGCTGAATATAATCCTAATTGATATACATAAAACTTCACATATAATTTCAGGATGCACAGAGCTCCTGAATCTCCGTACTTATACTTCACATTAAGAACTTTTGACTTAAATTTGTGGTCATCCAGTCTTTGAACTAAACAAGTTTATGTCCTGAATTGAAGCGTACTGAGCTCTATGAACTTGGATAAATTTTGAGTCTCTATATTGGGTTGCTATGAGCTGGAATCAACTCGATGGCAAAGGGTTGGGTTTGGTTTCGGGTGTACTAGATATTAAGGTGTCCTGGTGGTGCAGTGGTTAAAGTGCTTGGCTGTTTACCAAAATGTCAGTGGTTCTAACTCACGAGCCACTCTGTGAAAGAAAGATGTGGCAGCCTGCTTTCAAAAAGATTATAGCCTTGGAAACCCTATGGGACAGTTCTACACTGTCCTATAGGGTCACTAGGAGTCAGAATTGATTTGACAGCAACAGGTTTGGTTTTTGTTATACTAGATAATTGAAATTAAAATTTTGACTGAGATTCTGCAAATATCAAAGTGAGAGATCACATTATAGATTTTGTAAAACAATTTATTTATTTATTTTAAGAAATGGTTTTACAACTTAAGTCCTCTACATTTTAGAGGAAAAAATCAATTGACTTGTGATGACTCTTGCCTGGAAAACTGAAAGGCAAGATGTGAGGTATGGAATCACCTTGCAGAAAGCCATTTGGCCTTTGGTGTTGGCTCCTGAGAGCTAGACCATACCTGAAGCAAATTAGTGCTGTCTGACCAGATTAAGAGGGACCACTTGGGGGCCCAATGCTGATTAAGCCTCACGAAACATGATGTAGTCTATCACGGCCACATGGTGAGGTCAATAAGGGACTTTCAAGACAGAGGCTCAGGGAACTTCCTGGTTGGTGAGCATGCAAGGGAGAGGGTAGTGCATCTCTCCTTGTGACAGGGAAACGTCTTACTGTGACCTTATGTGTCTCTTCATTTGTATTCTTTTTGCAATATTAAAGCTGTTTTCACAGGTATGATGTCTCCTGTGAGCTCTCTGAGTTGTTGAACTCAGGAAAGCAGAAGAGAGCTGGCCACTCTGAAGTGGAGGATGTCATATGGACTCCTGATCTTGCTATTGGTACCCTAAGGGAATAAAGGAAAACCCCAAACATGGAGCTGGCTGGTTCGAAGTGGAGGAAGTCATGTGGACTCCTGAATTTGCAGCTGGTGCCTGCTGACCTAGCCCCAGGTGGCTAGGGATCACAGAGAGAAGGGGCTGGCTGGTCAGAAGTGAAGGAAACATGTAAACTCCTGAGCTTTCAGCCAGTCCCCACTGGCCAAACTTTGGGTGGCTGGGGACAAGAGAGAGAAGGGATGTGTGATTAAGTAGGGTCCGAATGAACTGAGAAAGATTCCACAGGATGTAGCTTGCAGGTGGGGTGCGATTTTTTATCCACCACACAATTTGACATCAGAAGTGGGTGATCAACTCTCTCTGGACTGCTTAGCACACAAGAGGAGGATTGTATCACTTGTCTGATGGTAGAAGTGAAGGAAGCTGCCACTGTGCTGTGAGAGTCCTCAGTTCCTAGAGTTTGTTAAGTCAAGGGATGTGTTATATTACCTATGGACCAAATTCAAGGTAAATGTTTGAGAGAACTACAGTTGTGAGCAGCAGGGAGGTGAGAGGAAGAACTTAGCTCATGACCAAGAGAGCCTCCTAGAGGGGTAAAAGTACTTCAGCAGCATAAATCTGGAGCTCAGTCACAGTTTCTTAAGAGCTAAAGAAGGCAAACACAACAACCAGAGGAAAATATCATCTGCTTTAGGCAAACTGTCAGTAAGATATCTCTACTGACCTCTGAAGATCCTCAGAAGTGTTCAACATCTGACAATGTCAGAATATGATGCCACTTTTCAAGAGGACCAGTTAAGTTAGGTGTTTGCTATATCCCCAGCCTCTCTTCCCTCCCCTTATTTTGAGCCTGGGTAGAGGTGGGAGAGTCAGAAGCCTTGATTTTCAGAATAAAGAGGACACTTAGAAGTGTTAGAAATATTTCAGTACAACAAGTAAGAAATTGCAGAATCCTTATTTTGACATAAGGTCCTGCATTTTGCTATTTTACTTCCAGTTTGTTATCTTTCCTCACTCTTCCACCTAGAATGTAGATTGCATAAGAGAAGGTATCTTTGCCTTTTTTGTTAATAACTTATGCCTAGTGCCTAGAACAGTACCTAGCACACAGAGATACTCAATTTATTAATGTAGAAATTTTAAAAAATTAAAAAAATCATATATCTAGATCTATCATAATACATTTATAGAACACCAAGATTAGAAATATTTTATAATTGGCTAGAGGAAAAGAAAATAGTATCTTCAAAAGCTCTACCCTGTTATACTCAGAGAATTGTTCACTTTTCAATAACAACAAGAAAGCCACACTAAGTGTGGAATTATCTCTTCAATGAACTGAGAAAATAACTAAACCAGAACAGAACCAGTAGCTGTTGAATTGATTCTGACTCATAGTGACCTTTAAAGACAGCAACTAGCACCCTGGAATCTTATGCCAAGAGAAAATAAATTTTAATACCAAAGTGGAATAAAAACACTTTATGCAAAAAATATGGAAGCAGAACAACAAAAATTCTGAAGAATATACTTCAGGGATAAGGAAAGTGGTAAATATGTCAGTAAAATATTAGTAATTTATCCTTTGAATTTTAAGTTGATTATTATTTGTGAAGATTTTATAAAATGTTCTCTTTAAAGGGAAAATGTTCCTTTTGGACATTAAAATCCATTAATGTATATGTTGGTTTATTTTTTATGCTTAGTATATAAGGAATGGATGAAAGATACAGAATCTTTTTTTCATCACAAGTGATTACCTTTGTCCCTGATGACTGTCAACTGAGGTTTTGAAAATCTCTATTTTATAATTATTCTCTAGGAAAAGCAAGTATGCACAAATTATCATGCATTTTTCATCGTTGAGAAGGTCTCCATGTAGTCCTTTCCACTACCTCAACCTATCTTTTTAAATCTCTGAACTGATGTAGAACATACAAATTATTTTAATGACACCCAACAACAATAACATGTACTCCTAATAGCATTCTTTCTGGGTATATTGGTGTTAGTTTTGTTTTGAGCATTACACTGCCCAGTATGAAATGTCATCTCCTACAACATTTACTGTTTCTGAATCATAGTTTTCTAGAAATATCTAGGAAATATCTAAATGTATGTAGAGAATAAGGGTTGATAGTGCATCAGATGTAGTGTTTTTGTAATGATTAATGATAGGCTGGTGGCACTACCACCAGCACCAGTGTAGGAGAAAACTGCCCTGACCATGATTTCCCAAGGCACAGATAGCTTTTAAGAGTGGATCAGATGAATCTTCTAGTATCTTATTGGCTTAATAGTGTGTTCCGTTTCCAGATTGCAATGTTTTATGGCCACTAGTTTTTCTCAACAATTTTTTTTTTAGCATTATGGATAGTGTGAATGTCACTTAGGAAACAGTCGTAGTCAACCTATACTTTTGGCTTGAATTTTCTAATAGTTGGGCTTAATTTAGACCCTCTGTGACCAAGACAACAACCACAACTCTATGATCTGTTCCAAAATAATGTTGTAACCATTCTGATTACAATTTTGTTTCAACTGAATAGCCATATTTGTAGATAAGTGGAAAAATAAGTGCTAGAAGCTAAGAATATATTAGTCATTCTCCGGGTGAACAGTAAAACTGCTTCTTAAAATAAACTTTATTCCACAGCACTAGATACAAATTGGAAAAGAACAACCCAAAATAGGGTGGAATAAGTGAAACCTTAAACAGCTAGTCTCATAAAATTACGGAAAGAACATGTTTACTGTAGTCTAACCACAAAATATTCACCTGTCTAGAACCTACTTTTGTGCCACCAACAGGTCATGCTTGCCATATTTGACACATAGATACACCTCTACATAAAAGATCATAGCATAATCTAGGTTCAGTAGAATGTCTGTTTGGCTATTATGAAGACCAAAGCTGTTTAAATTGTCTCTTAATTGTTACTGTTTCTTTCTCAATTTTTTTTTTCCTGTACACCCCAAAAGACCCATCTCTTTATCTTTTAACAAATTCTCAAAATAAGTAACAACATCTTGTAATTACTTGAAGGTATATTTGTCAGTCCACCAAATAATTACAAAAGTACTCAAATATGCACAAAGAATATAAAAATAATACCTACAATTGAGCAAAAATAAGAGTCGTAAATGCATAACTATTACTCATGAATTTCTCTCTGAAAACAAGTCTAACTGCAAACACAAGGCAAATAAACTTTATAATTTAGTTGAGAAAAAGTTGTAAAGATAAATGAAAGAATATTTTAAGTATAATCTACACAAGTGATTAATTTTCAAATATGTCTTATCATCTTCTCCAGGCTTGAACAAATAGCAGCAGTTTATATTTTAGCCCATTAAAAAAACAATTAAGCATAAATGTACAAGTGTTGATAAGTTAACTCAATAGATATGTAAATTAAATATTAACCAAGGACAAAAATATGGTTATTTTTATTTCACTAGAGGGAAAATTATGGAGTAATTGCTTTGGGAAGTTTTCTCTGTCATTAACATTGCAGATTGCATCTATTGCACCACTAAAATACACTTAAGAAATTAAAACTTCAGAAATCAACAAGATACTATAAGAAAAACATAAAAAGTAGTGTTTTGGCAGGTAGTTAAATGTAAAGCAAAACATTCATAAAACAGTTCAAAGAATATGCACATATACCAGCATTTATGCTCTTGATAGTTATGAATATATTTTCACTTAGATCGTGTGTCTCATTGTGTAAATGCTTAGGTCCTCGTACCAGATGGACTGCAGATACAAATATAAATTCTTTTATTTCTTATCTCTGTGACTTAATTAAGGTACTTAAGATTTCAGGTCTTCAGTATTTTTGTCTGTAGAATAGGAATAAGGAGCATCTACGTCATAATGATAACATAAGGGCTAAATAATGAGAGGTAATAAGGAGCCCTGGTGGTGCAATGGTTAAGAGCTTGGATGCTAACTGAAAGGTACATGGTTCAAATCCACCAGCGGCTCCTCAAGAGAAAAGACCTGGTGACCTGGTCCCATAAAAATCTCTGCCTAGGAAACCCAATAGTGCAGTTCTACTCTGTCCCATAGGGTTGCTATTACTTGGAATCGACTTGATGGCACACAACAACAATATTCTGAAGTACTTACTAGTACCAGTTGCTCTCCAGTTGATTCGACTCAAGGCAGCACCATGTATGTCAGGGTAGAAATGTATTCCATAGAGTTTTCAAAGGCTCTTTTTTCGGAAGTAGATCACCAGGACTTTTTTTCTGAGGTGACTCTGGGTGGATTTGAACTGCCAACCTTTCTGTTAGTAGCTGAGCATATTAACCGTTTGCACCACCTAGGTATTTGAAGTACTTAACCAAAAATCCAAACCTATTGCTGTCCAGTCAATTCCGACTCCTAGCAACTCTATAGTACTTAGTGGATACTTAGTGGAGAAGTAATTGTTGTTGTTAGATGACATCAAGTTGGTTCCAACTCATAGTGACCCTATGTACAACAGAAAGAAAGACTGCCCCACCCTGCACCATCCTCACAATCACTGCTGTGTTTAATACCATTGTTGCAGCCACTGTGTAAATCCATCTCGTCAAAGGTCTTCCTCTTTTTCACTGACCCTCAACTTTGACAAGCATGATGGCCTTCTCCATGGACTGGTCCCTCCTGATAACATGTCCAAAGTACATGAGGCAAAATCTCACCATCCTCCCTTCTTAAGGAGAATTCTGGCCGTACTTCTTCCAAGACATATTTGTTTGTTCTTCTGGCAATCCATGGTGTATTCAATATTCATGAATAAGAGAGGAAATTATTTATTAATAGCTATTGTTGCTATTGCTGATGGTATTTCACATTTATTACCAATTTAAAAGGATCTTTCCAAAGTGAAATGTGCAAAACTAGAAAGGGAAGAATAATCATTTTTCAATAGGGTAAATAACTTAGCAATTTATCTAGCTGGATCATAAGCTAAGTGAGGTAAGAGACCAAGTATAATTTATTCAGGTATAAACAGTAGATTCTCACTAAGTATTCCCGAATAAATTAATTTAGTCTATAGCTTATAACCATTAATTGAGCTAACTTAGGTGATTGAAATACATTACAGAATTTTCAAGGGTGCCCAACGTTAAGTGCTTGACTACTGAGCCACCCAAAGTTGCCTCAGAAGACAGCCTGGCAATCTGCTTCTAAAAGGTCACAGCCTTGAAAACCCTATGTAGGGCAGTTCTACTCTGCATAAATGGGGTCGCAATGACTCAGAATTGATTTAACAACAACTCACAAAAATAGCAACACATTTCAGTACCAAATTGTCAAGCCTTTCTTCCAAGGTGCATCTGGGTGTGTTTGAACCATCCAGTGCTTAACCATTTGCACCACCCAGGGGCGCCACATATTTCACAGGCCTATAAGATACTTATTGACCGTGCAATAGGATCTTTAAATGTTGAGTTTCAGATGGGAAATATGCACTTATTAGATACGTAATTTAAATACATGGGACTAGATGAGAGTATATATAGAAGAGAAGGAGACAAAGAATGGAACCTGTTTATTTCAAGATTAGTGGAAATATGGGCTATTCTCTCAATATACATAAATTGATGACCAGAGAAACCGTCTCAGTATAGGCCATCTAACATTTTTAGTCAAAAAACTGTTTTAAAATGCGTGGCTGACCTGGAAGAATTACAAAATAAATTCTTAGGAACAAAAGAAGACAAAAAAATATGAATTAAGAAAGGAAATGACTTTTCTGACGACTTTTATTGGTAAGTGGTAGTCTATACAGCTAGCTTAGGCTTTAGTATACTTCCCGTGATTATATAAAGCAAAGCCTGGTTCTACTGTACTGAAGGAGATCATATTAATGACCTCTACACAAAACCTCAACCTACAGGACAAAATATTTAGAAGGTACACCAGAATGCAACTTGTATGGCAGAAGAAAACTGTGAATAAACTTCCCAGACACAGACTCTGGTCTGGAAGTAGGGAAAGAAAAAGTCTCCAAAAACTTTTTAAAGTATTTTCTGAAGTAAGTTTGGGGTTAGAAGTCAAGCAAAATAATATGGCTCTAAAGACCCAAAATGAAACTCAGGGGTTGGTAGTAAATACAGATGCTGGGTAGAAGTAAATGGAATTTTTAGCCCTGTGGGGAAATGTGTTACAAAAAAAAAAAAAAAAAAAAAACACAACAAAAAGAGTCAAATAATCTCTTCAAATGATTCTACATATGATCATAATTCTACATATGATAAAAGAGAATGAATTATTATTATTAGTTTTGTGAATCAGATCCCAAACCACATAGAATAAGCTTGCTGTGTTCAGAGACTGGTAAGGAGTGAAAGTTTATTGTTGAGGAATCATAGCAAGCATTAGAAGGAGTTTATTTGGATAAGATTTAAATCCATGAAAACATATAGTAAATCACAGAGTACATAAATTATTTACAGTTGATGTAAGCATTATAGAAATCCCCTTACCATATCAAGTCGCTACCTTTTCCTCTGCAATTAATTACTTACATTGCCCCATGCAGATCACACAGATATTCATAAAGTTTAAGGTTACATTATGGATTTAGTCATTAGAATGTGAAAGTCTGGTTTAAATGTGAGTGGAAAGAAACTACCAATGTTTAATTCACAGAACAAGCCTTTAGTGCTGCATATTGGCTAGAATGTTCTTTAATAAACCTCTAGTAATGCCAGCAATTATTATCCTTTAATGGAGCTTTCTAGGGTCTCCCTGTTAAGGATGGTTTATAATGTTAGTTTTTAATAGATGCCTTTGATCAAATTACAGGAGTGTCATTCTATTCCTAAATTACTAAAACTTTTTTATTAAACTGGGAATTGGTGGTGAACTGTACCATTTATTTTGCATCATCTGTGAAGCTTGCAATTTGGTTTTTATCTTTTAATCTTTTGAGATACACCATAGCAATATTAGATATCTTAGTGTTGACTGAATTTTGCATTACTGGATTAAACTCTATTCTCTCAAGATATATTAGTGTTTTGATGTATTTCTATACTGGTTTGCTAATATTTTATTTAAAATCTTTGCATGTACATGCATAAATAAAATTTATCCATGTATATGTGTCTTAGTTATCTAGTGCTGCTGTCATGGATTGAATTATGTCCCCCCAAAAATATGTGTATCAATTTGGCTAGGCCATGATTCCCAGAATTGTGTGATTGGCCTCCATTTTGTGATTGTAATTTTATGTTAAAGAGGATTAGGGTGGGATTGTAACACCACATTTACCCAGGTCACATCCCTGATCCAGTGTAAAGGAGTTTCCCTAGGGTGTGGCCTGCACCACCTTTTATCTCTCAAGAGATAAAAGGAAACGGAAGCAAGCAGAGAATTGGGGGACCTCACACCATCAAGAAAGCAGTGCTGGGAGCAGAGCATGTGCTTTGGACCAGGGTCCCTGTGCCGAAAATCTCCTAGTCCAGGGGAACACTGATGAGAAGGCTGAGAGAGAGAGAAAGCCTTCCCCTGGAGCTGAAGCCCTGAATTAGGACTTTTAGCCTACTTTACTGTAAGGAAATAAATCTCTCTTTGTTAAAGCCATCCACTTGTGGTATTTCTGTTATAGCAGCACTGGATAACTAAGACAGCTGCTATAACAGAAATATCACAAAAGGAGGCAGAGCCAACATGGTGCTATAGACAGAAGCACCACACTGTCCCTCCACAGCAAAGCCTGAAAAACTAAGTAAAACAGAGACAAATGTCAATCCTGGAACTCTAAGTGTTTAATGAAGATATATAGAACTCACCAAGCACTGAATGGAATAAGAAACTGACAGAACGGAGAGAGGAGAGATACATGTGGAGGTCCCCTATCAGCTAACGCAGCATGGATTTGACATCTTGGACTCCTGTCAGAAATCTGTGGACAGGGAGTACAGGAAAGCACGGAGCTCCCAGCAGGAGACAGCACAACCAATAAACAGTGATATACGCTTTCCCGCCCCCCATTCTTCTCCCCACCGCTGAGCCTTCACTGCTTCCTAGCTGTCTGCGGTCGCTCAGCCAGCCAGGAAGTGAAAGGTCCATGCTGCTTGGATTCACCCAGTGCATATTGGAGATCGGCAGACAGGGAGTAAGGGAAAGCAGCTTCACAGAGCTCCCAGCAGGAGGCAGAGTACCCAGTAACCAGCCATATACGCTTTCCCACGCCCCCAGCCTTCATTCCCCCACTCAGTCTCTGCTGCTTCCGGCTGGCTTCAGTCTCTTGGATGGGAGACCCTAGCTGCGGCCCCAAGCTGCTTGGAATTGCCCTGTCCACACTGGCTGGCTCCATCAGGACCATTTGTTTGTTGCTGGTGTTGCATTTTTCTGATTCTTTTGGTTTCTTCCATGCCTCTCACCACCTTCCCCTACTTTCTCTCAAATACCTGGCTCTGTGTGCCAGCTTTGCTTCTTTTTGAAAGGCTGTGAAGCACTGCTAGCTGGGGAACTGCTTCACTGGTCTACGGTGCCATGCTGGTGGGATCCCTGGGGACTTTTTTCTTTTTTTCTTTTTGTTTTACTTTATTTTGTTCTTTTTTCTCTTATTGGTTTGTTTGTTTTCTTTTTCTTTTTGTGGCTTAGGAGCCCCTTCTAGCTGGGCTGCACTGCACGGCTGGGGAGCCACTTTCCTGGTTTGCACAGCCCCACTGGTGGGATCCCTGGGGACATTTCTTTGTTTTCTGTTTTTCCTTTTTGTCTTTCTTCATTTCTCAGTTTCTCACCCCTCTATACTTACCTTCTTTTCTTGTCTCCTGAATACGTGACACTGTGTGACACCACTGCCCCTTCTAGCCAGGCTGTACTTCGAGGCCTGGGAGCCACTTCCCTGGTCTTTGAAGACTATTGGTGGAATTCCTGGGGACTTTGTTTTTCTTTCTTTTTTTTTTCTAATTTTTATTTATTTTATTGCATTTTCTGTTTTTCATTTTTCTTTCCTTTTGTTTTTCTCCATTTCTTGGTCTCTCATCTCTCCACTCCAAAAGAAAGCTCCCTTAGCACTCTTTGTGTGTGTGTATGTTTTGTTTGTTTGTTTGTTTGTTTGTTTTTTGCTTGTTTGTTAGTTTTTGGCTCCAGTTTCTCTCTACTGGCTCTCTTCTTTCCCATACCTGTCTTAGTGCCACACATCAAAACCTCCACTCCCCCCTCCTTCCTGCCTATCTGCACCATGCATAGAACATCACACCCCTAACCAAGACTGGCATGGCCTACAAGAACCTGCCCTGCACTGATTCCCAGCCTGCCCTGTCAGACCTAGTATATGTCACAAACAAGGCACCCAAGCTCCTTCCCTTCAGCTGTACCTGCCCTGCTGCACCATAGCTGAACAACTGGTCCTGCCCAATGGACAAGAATGTGAAAATTATCATGCTCACAGACAAGCAAACAAAAAAGAACACACAGCCCACCTGCTCAGACATAACCAAATAAAACAAAAATGCAAGCCAAAGCAAACAAATCTACAATCAATAAATGAAGAAAATTACCAAATGTCCTGAAGACAGCAGACAATATCAAAACATATTTTAAAAAAAAGGGCAGGAAATTTACAATAGACATAAAAAATAAAACACCAGATGACTTTCCAGTAGAAGAAAAGGCACTAGAACTAACTGATAAGAAATTCAAATCTCCAAATATTAAGAGCTATCCAAGAGATGAAACAAAAAGCAGAAAAAATGAGGAAAAAATAGACAACTTCATGGAAAAGGCAGACAAATTCATGTGAATACAGACAAAAAACTAGAAGAATTAAGGACAATAATACAGGAACAAAATGCTAAAATAAATTCACAACTAGAAATCAGACAAAAACAACAATTAGAAATCCAAAAAATAAACAACAAGATTTCAGAAATGGACACTGTCATAGAAGTCTGAGGAGCAGGTATGAGACAATGGAAGACAGGATCAGTGAAACTGAAGACAAACATTTAGATACAACTTTGAGGAAAAATCAGAAAAAAGGATGAAGAAAAATGAAGAGACCCTGAGAATTATGTGGGATACAATCAAAAGCAAAAATTTGCGAGTCATCAGAGTTCCAGAACAGGGGGAGAAAACAGAAAACAGAGAGGATCATTGAAGAATTGCTGACAAAAAACTTCTCTAATATCATGAAAGGTGAAAAGCTGACCATCCAAGAAGCTCAACAAACCCCAGATAGGATTGACCTCAAAATAAAATCACCAAGGCATATCATAATCACACTCGCTAAACCCAAAGACAAACAAAGAATCCTGAGAGCAGGTCGAAAAAAATGAAAGTCACTTATAGAGCGGAAACAATTAGACTAAGCTCTGATTATTCGGCAGAAACCACAGAGGCAAGAAGGCAATGAGAAG
>NW_004444046.1:870776-871666 GCF_000243295.1 Trichechus manatus latirostris | reverse complement strand
ATAAAACTAAAATCACAAAATGTAGGACAACAACACAATACAGGGAATCATGGCCCAGCCAAATTGATACACATGTTTTCTGGGGGACATGATTCAATCCATGACAGATATAGATGAGCTAAAGTGCACGATCAGCCAAATTAACCTCCTAGACATACATAGAACACTCCACCTAACTGCTTCAAAGTACACATTCTTTTCTGATGCTCATGGAACATTCTCCAGAGTAGACCACATCTTAGGTCACAGAGCAACCCTCAACAAAATCCAAAACATTGAGATAATACAAAGTATCTTCTCTGATTATAATGCCATCAAGGTAGAAATTAACAATGGGAAGAACAAGCAAAAATAAATACATAATTTACATGGAAACTGAAAAACACCCTGCTTGCAAACCACTGGGTAATAGAAGAAATCGGAAATGGAATAAAAAAATTCCCTGAACCAAAAAAGAATGAAAACATATCATACCAAAACCTTTAGGAAACAGCAAAGGCAGTCCTCAGAGGTCGATTTATAGAAATAGATGCACACATCAAAAGAGAAGAAAGGGACAAAATCAAAACATTCGTTACACAACTCAGACAAATAGAAAGAGAACAGCAAAAAAAGCCCACAACCAGAATAAAGGAAATAATAAAGATTAGAGAAGAAATAAATGAAAAAGAGAATAGAGAAACAATAGAAACAAAAAACAAAACCAAAAATTGGTTCTTTGAAAGGAGAAACGAAATCAACAAACCACTGGCCAGACTGACAAAAGAAAAAGAGGAGAGGATGCAAATAACCCAAATAAGAAATGAAATGGGGGACATTACAACAGACTCAACTGAAATACAAAGGATCATAACAGAGTATTATGAAAAACTATACTCAAACAAATGTGA
>NW_004444046.1:863734-869870 GCF_000243295.1 Trichechus manatus latirostris | reverse complement strand
TAGAAAACTCAAAAGACTCCATGAGAAAACTACTGGAACTAATAGAAAGATTCTGCAGAGTGGCAGGATACAAGATAAACATACAAAAACCACTTGGATTCCTATACCCCAATAAAGAGAACAATGAAAAGGAAATCAGGAAAAAAATACCATTTATAATAGCCCCTAGAAAAAAAATACTTAGGAATAAATCTAACCAGCAATGTAAAAGACCTGTACAAAGAAAACTACAAAACACTACTACAAGAAACAAAAAGAGATTTACAAAAATTGAAAAGCATACCATGCTCATGGATAGTTAGACTCAACATTGTGAAAATGACAATTTTACCAAAAACCATTTACAAATACGATGCAATCCAGATCCAAACCAACAACATTCTTTAAAGAGATGGAAAAATTAATCACTAACTTTATATGGAAAGGGAAGAAGCCCAGGATAAGTAAAGCACTATTGAAGAAGAAGAAGAAAATAGGAGGACTCCCACTACCTGACCTCAGAACCTCCTATACATCTAAGGTAGTCAAAACAGCCTAGTACTGGTACAACGACAAATGCATTGACCAATGGAAAAGAATTGAGAGCCCAGATGTAAATCTATCCACCTACGGTCAACTGATTTTCGACAAAGACCAAAAGTCTATCAAATTGTGAAAAGACAGTCTTTTTAACAAATGGTGATGGCAAAACTGGATGTCTATCTGCAAAAAAAATGAAACAGGACCCACACCTGAAACCATACACCAAAACTAATTCAAAATGAATCAAATACCTAAATATAAAGTAAAAAACTGTGAAGTTAATAGAAGAAATAATAGAATCAATACTAGAGGCCCTAATACATGGCATTAACAGGATACAAACCATAACTGACAACTCACAAACTCCAGAAGATAAGCTAGATAACTGGGATAGTCTAAAAATTAAACCCTTATGCTCATCAAAAGTCTTCACCAAAAGAGTAAAAAGAGAACCTACACACCGAGGAAAAAATTTTGTATTACAAATCAGACAAAAGTCTAATCTTTAAAATCTACAGGAAAATCCAACACCTCTACAACAAAAAGACAACTCAATTTAAAAATGAGCAAAGGAAATGAACAGACACTTCACCAAAGAAGACATTCAAACGGCTAACAGACACATGAGGAAATGCTCGCGATCACTAGCCATTAGAGAAATACAAATCAAAACCACAATGAGATACCATCTCATCCCAGTATTACTGGCACAAAGCAAAAAACTGGAAATAACAAATGCTGGAGAGGCTGCAGCAAGATCAGAAGTCTCATGCACTGCTGGTCGGCTTGCAAAATGATACAACCATTTTAGAAAACGACATGGTGCTTCCTTACAAATCTAGAAATAGAAATACCATATGATCCAGCAATCCCACTCCTAGGAATATATCCTAGAGAAATAAGATTCATCACATGAATAGACATATGCACACCCATGTTCACTGCAGCTTTGTTCACAATAATAAAAAGATGGAAACAACCTAGATGCCCATCACAGATGAATGGATAAACAAACTATGGTACATACACTCAATGGAGTATTATGCAATGATAAAGAACAATGAGAAAGCTGCGAAGTGACTCAACATGGATGAACCTGGAGGGCATTATCCTGAGTGAAATAAGTCAATCACAAATTGACAAATATTGTACATGACCACTACTATAAAAACTTATGAAAAAGTTTACACACAAAAAGAAATAATCTTTGATGGTTATGACAGAGGGGAGGGGTGGGGGGGAAACACTAAGTAGATAATAGATAAGTGGTAACTTTGGCGAAGGATAAGACAGTACACAGCACTGGGGAAGCCAGCACAACTTGTACAAGGCAAGGTCATGAAAGCTTCACAGACACATCCAAACTCTCCGAGGGACTGAATTGCTAGGCTGAGGGCTGTGGGGACTATGGCCTCAGGGAACATCTAGCTCAATTGGCATAATGTAGTTTATATTAAAAAATGTTTTACATTCTGCTTTGCTGAGTAGCGTCTGGGGTCTTAAAATCCTGTGAGCGGCCATTTAAGATACTCCACGTGTCTTACTCTTTCCGGAGCAAGAGGAATGAAGAAAACTAAACTTACTAGGGATAAAGATTAGTCCAAAGGACTAATGGGCCACATCTACCATGGCCTCCACCAGACTGAGTTCACTACAACTAGATGGTGTTCAGCTAACATCACTTACTGCTCTGACAGGGATCACAAGAGAGGGTCCTGGACAGAGCTGGAGAAAAATGTAGAACAAATCTAACTCTTAAAAAAAGACTAGACTGGAGAAACCCTGAGTATGGCCCCCGGATACCCTTTTAATTCAGTAATGAAGTCACTCCTGAGGTTCACCGTTCAGCCAAAGATTAGACAGTCTTATAAAACAAAATGAGACTAAAGGGGCACAACAGCCCACGGGCAAGGACTAGAAGGCAAGAGGGGACAGGAAAGCTGATAATAGGGAACCTAAGGCAGAGAAGGGAGAGGGTTGACATGTCGTGGGGTTGTTAACTAATGTCATAAAACAATTTGTGTACTAACTGTTTAATGAGAAGCTAGTTTGTTCTGTAAACCTTCATCTAAAGTAAAATAGAAGAAAAAAAAAGAAATATAACAAACATAAATTTATTTTCTCATAATTTAGAAGGCTGGAAGTCCGAATTCAGGGCGCTGGCTCTAGAGGAAGGCTTTCTTTCTCTGGCAGCTCTTGGGGAAGGTCCTTGTCTCTTTAGCTTCTATTTCCTGGTTCCTTGGAGATTTCCATTGGCTTGGCATCAATCTTCCTCCATCTCCGCTTGCTTGCTTTGCCTAATTTGTTCCTTTCATATCTCAAAAGAGATTGACTCAAAACACACCCTACACTAATCCTGCCTCATTCACATAACAAAGACAACCCATTCCCAAATGGGATTATAACCACAAGCATAGAGATTAGGATTTACAAGACATTTTGTGGGGACACAATTCAATCCTTAACAATACAGTTGTTATTTGTGCATTTCTTATATGATCTTAGTATGGTATTATGCTGTTGTTGTTGTGTGTCATAGAGTTGATTCCGACTCATAGCTACTCTATATGACAGGGTAGAACTGTCCCATATGGTTTCCAAGGAGCAGCTGGTGGATTTGAACCGTCAACCTTCTGGTTAACAGCCTGAGCTCTTAACCACTATGCCACCAGTTATTATGCTGTTGTTGTTGTTCAATTTGTCATTCCTGGCATAGTAGACCACATGATGGTACCATTCAAAATGGCCACTACTAGTCCATTTCAGCTCACTAATGCCTAGGATAACGATGTTTATGTGTTCCTTTTCATTTTGGACTATTTCCAATTTTCCTGGCTTCATACTTCATACATTCCATGTTCCTATTATTAATGGATGTTTGCAGCTGTTTATTCTCATTTTGAGTCATGCCACATCAGCAAATGAAGGTCCAGAAAACTTTCTTCCATCCGAATCATTAAGATTGACTCTAATTAGCAGAGGCATCTCTTCCCCAGTTGTCTTTTGAGTGCCTTCCAACCTGAGAGGCTCGTCTTCCCGCACAGTATCAATGTTCCGAGGCTACTCATAAGGTTTTCACTGGCTAATTCTTTTCTGAAGTAGACCACTGGGTCATTCTTCCTAGTCTGGAAGCTCATCTGAAACCTGTCCGCCATGGTGATCCTGCTGATATTTGAATACCAGTGGCGTAGCTTCCGGCATCACAGCAACACCAAAGCCCCCACAGTATGACAAACTGACAGACGCATGGAGGAGGTATTACGCTAGCCTCCAACAATTACAACTACGTCTCACTTATCTTATCTGACATTTCAAATTTACGATAGTAAAAAATCTACCATTTGACTACTTTGCCCATTAACAACACCGCCAATCCACGTACCTTCACTGCACAAAGCTCCTCCAGGGCCACGGAGGGAAGAGCAGCACCCTTTATTGAACTCCAGTCTGGAACCTGCTGGGCGCCCAAAGCTCTGACTCCTCCTGATTGGCTCTCTCCCAATGCACCTCACCCTTTGCCCTGTGCCTGTCTTGCGAGCAGGCATGTGCAGGTGGGCGCTGGGAGTGGAGCGTGGGTGGCGGGCAGCACTTGCCTCTGGGGAGTCACCTCCTGGCCAAGGCCACTGCAAACTGCCCAGCCTGTGCTGCCCCTCAGAAAGGAGTGCACCGTGGAGCCGGAGCTGGGATGCCGGGAGGCTGAGGATGCCTAGCCAGCAGCCTGCAGTATGAATTCAGATTCCAATGAGCAGAGCAAGGGTGAACCTCTGACCGCTGCAGATATGGAGGGGCCCCGCCAACAGACCTGGGAGGGGTGGCGCTGGGGAGAAGAGAACTGCCGAGGTAGGAAATCTCAAGGATTTCACATAATGCTGATTTTCTGCATAATAACCTGGTCTCCTAATCATGCTGATAAGTGAGGAGTGGGTGTAATTTGGAAATATCCCAATTCTTTATGTAAGGGAACAATTTAAATGATATTGATATTGATATTTTGATAATTTCACTGTAAAACTAACCGTAAGTGATGATTTTGTCATTGATAAATTGACTTTTCAATTCTCTTTTATGGTTTTTGGTCTAATCAGGGTTTTAATTCCCTGTGCCAGATTTTATCTTTTGGAAAGATGAGAGCTCGGCTGCTAACCAAAAGCCTCTCCTTGGAAACCCTATGGGGCAGTTCTCCTTTGCCCTATTGGGTCACTGTTGGGTCGTTATGAGTCAGAATCGACTCCAGGGCAATGGGTTTTAGTGCAATAAAGTTGCATGTGGAAATCTCTTGTAATATTTTAATGTCTTCTCATTCATTTGTTGACATTAATTCTTAAATATCTAATGTTAATTTTTGTTATCTCATTTTTTTTCTTGGTCAGAAAAGATATTTGCCAATTTTAAAATTATTTTCAAAGATTCTGCTCTTGATTTAATATATGTTGTCTAGGACAGTTGGTTTATTGAATTAATTCTTAAATTCATCCTTACTTATTTCTCCTTTCCTGTGATTTATTTTATGTTAGCATCTTGATTTGTTTGCTAGATTTATTAATTTTCAGTCTTAATTCATTCCTGATAAAACAATTTAAAGCTATATATTTTTTCAATTAATTACAGTAGGCAATGTCCCATTATTAGCTTATTTTTTAAGTTCTAAGGGCAAAATTAGATAAGAAATAAGTATTTCATATTATACTATTTATTCAAGCAGAAAGTAACAAAATATATATACGAGAGTAAAAGAATTATTTGTAGATACTATTTATAAAGCAAACTTAAAGTTATAAAAATTACAGCTTTTTTAAAATGATGTTGTGAAATAAAAAGAAACTATCTTATTGTTAATTATGGGTTTACTATTAATCTATTAGTGTTATTTTTTACTGTTGTTAGTTGCTATCAAGTTGACTCCCACTCATGGTGACCTTATGTTATGACAGAACAAAGCATTGGCCAGTCCTGTGTCATCTTTAAGTTTGTTGGTATGTTTGAGTCCATTGGTTATATTTTTATTACTGAAGTATAATTTACATACAGAATATGCACAAATATTGTGTATAGCTTAATAAATTTTTATGTATATATGCACCCTTGTACCTACTGCCCATGTCAAGATATAGAATATTATATCAGGAAGTTCGTTTTCATCTTTCCCTACCTAATACCTCTCTAATACTATTTAGACTTCTATAACTATAGATTATTTTAGCTAGTTTTTAAATTTCATAAAATGGAATAACGTAAAATGTGCTTTTTTGTATGACTTCTTTTACTTAGCATAATGTTTTCCATGTTGTTGCAAAAATTAGTATTTTTATTGCTGTGTAGTATTCTATTTTATTACTACAGCACAATATTTTTTATCCATTATTCTGTTAATGGATATTTGGGTTGGATACAGTTTGGGGCTTTTATAAGTAAGGCTGCTACGACCATTCTCATACAAGTCTTTTGGAGGCAACTCATTTTCGTTTCTCTTGTAAATTGTCAATTTTACAATTATTTTTATTGCATTTTATTGGTACAAAATATATTTTTTTTATTGTACTTCAGGTGAAGGCTTACAGAACAAATAGTTTCTCATGAAACAGTAGTACACATATTGTTTTATGACATTGGTTAA
>NW_004444046.1:845672-852768 GCF_000243295.1 Trichechus manatus latirostris | reverse complement strand
CTTCCCAAATCATTCTTTAAAGAAGAGACCTGTGATTAAGGATTTTTATATCTGTTCACAGGAGTGGTGGAGGAATTGACTGACATTGCTTTACATGAGTAATTCTTTTTGCCTATCCCACTATGTTCAGCAAGCCGTCCTCCCAGTCCAACAACTTATGTAACAAGTCTGTGTCACACCCATTGTCTGTGGACCCAAAGACTCTCCAGTATGCCATAGAAAGACCAACTAAAAATTTATTTATAAAATCCTGGACTACATTTTTATGTTCTTTAGCAATTAGAGAACATACTCTATCTCTTTTCATCTATTAGAAATACAGAATTACCTCATCTGTTGAGGATGCGTTCATTTTATTTTGAATATCTACATTTTATTTCAGTGGGGTCTCAGAGTGATGAGATCAAAGGCCCTTGTTGTCTATTTTCATTCAAAAGATAGAATATTGAAAATATTTCTAGCCATATTTCTTTTTTTTTTAATTGTGCTTTAAATGAAAGCTTACAGTTCAAATAGGTTTCTCATACAAAAATTTATAGAAACACTGCTGTGTGACCCTAGTTGCTCTCCCCATACTGTGACGGCACACTCTTCCTTTCCACCCTGGATTTCACATGTCTATTCAACCAGCTCCTGTCCCTTTCTGCCTTCTCATTCTCATCTCCAGACAGGAGCTTCCCATTTAGACTCATGTATCTACTTGAGTTAAGAAACACACTCCTTACGAGTATCATTTTATGTCTTATAGTTCAGTCTACTCTTTGTCTAAAGAGTTGGTCTCGGGAATGGGTTTAGTTTTGGGCTAACAGAGAGTCCAGGGGCCATGTCTTCCGGGGTCCCTCCAGTCTCAGTCAGACCATTAAGTCTGGTCTTTACTAGAATGTGAGTTCTGCACCCCACTTTTCTTCTGCTCCATCAGAGACTCTCTGTTGTGTTCCCTGTCAGGGGGGTCATTAGTGGTAGCTGGGCACAATCTAATTCTTCTGATCTCAGGCTGATGGGGTCTCTGGTTTATGTGGACCTTTTGTCTCTTGGGATAATGCTTTCCTTGTGTCTTTGGTGTTTTTCATTCTCCTTTGCTCTAGGTGGGTTGGGATCAATTGATGAATCTTAGATGGCTGCTCACTAGCTTTTAAGACACCAGATGCCAGTCACCAAAGTGAGATGCAGAACCTTTTCTTAATAAACTTTGTTTTGCCAGTTGATCTTTATGTCCCCAAAACCATGGTCTCCAGACCCATGCCCCTGCTACTCTGTCCCTCGAAGTGTTTGATTGTATTCAGGAAACTTCTTAGCGTTTGATTTAGTTCAGCTGCGCTGGCATCCCCTGTAGTGTGTGGTCTTTCTCTTCACCTAAGATAATTCTTGTGTACTATCTAGTTAGTGAATACTACTTTCCCTCCCTCCCCAACCTTGTAACCATCAAAGAATATTTTCTTCTGCATTTAAACCTTTTCTTTAGTTCTTATAATAGTGGTCTTATACAATATGTGTCGTTACGCAACTAATTTCACTCAGCATAATACCTTCCAGATTCATACGTTATGAGATGTTTCACTGATTCATGATTATTTTTTATCATTGCATAGTATTCCATTGTGTGAATATACTGTAATTGTTTATTCATTTGTCCACAGATGAGTACCTAGGTTGTTTCCATCTTTTTGGTATTGTGAACAGTGCTGCAATGAACATGGGTGTGCAAATATCTTTTCGTGTGACAGCTCTTATTTCTCTAGGATATATTCCAAGCAGTGGGATTGCTGGATTGTATGGTACTTCTATTTCTAGCTTTTTAAGGAAGCACCAAATCAATTTCCAAAGTGGTTGTACCATTTTACATTCCCACCAATAGCGTATAAGTGTTCCAGTCACTCCACAACCTCTCCAACATTTATTTTGTGTTTTTTGGATTAATGCTAGCCTTGTTGGGGTCAGATGGTATCTCATTGTAGTTTTGATTTGTATTTCTCTAATGGCTAATGATTGTGAGCATTTCCTCATGTATCTGTTAGCTGCCTAAATGTCTTCTTTGGTGAGTTACCCGTTCATATCTGTCATGGATTGAATTTTGTCCTCCGAAAAATGTGTGTATCAATTTGGCTGGGCCATGATTGTAATTTCATGTGACTGTAATTTTATGTCAAAGAGGAATAGGGTGCGATTGTATGACACGCTTACTAAGGTCACATCCCTGGTCCAATGTGGAGGGAGTTTCCCTGGGGTGTGGCCTGCAGCACCTTTTATCTTACAAGAGATAAAAGGAAAGGGAAACAATCAGAGAACTGAGGACCTCATACCACCAAGAAGGCAGTGCTGGGAGCAGAGCACATCCTTTGGACCTGGGGTCCCTGCGCAGAGAAGCTCCCAGTCCAGGGTAAGATTGATAAGAAAGCTGACAGAGAGAGAAAGCCTTCACCTGAGCTGACACCCTGAATTTGGACTTTTAGCCTACTTTACTGTGAAGAAATAAATTTCTCTTTGTTAAAGCCATCCACTGGTGGTGTTTCTGTTATAGCAGTACTAGACGACCAAGACAGTAACCTTTGCCCATTTTTTAATTGGGTTATTTGCCTTTTTGTTATTGAGGTTTTGCAGTATCTTGTATATTTTAGAGATTAGACTCTGATCAGATTTGTCATAGCCAATTTTTTTTCCCCAGTCTGTTGGTTGTCTTTTTACTCTTTTGGTAATGTCTTTTGATGAGCATAAGTGTTCAATTTTTTGGAGCCCCCAGTTATCTAGTTTCTCTTCTGGTGTCTGTGCATTGTTACTTAAGGTTTGTATTCTGTTTATGCCATATATTAAGGCTCCTAGTGTTGTCCTTAATTTTTCTTCCATGATCTTTATCATTTTAGATTTTATATTTAGGCTTTTGATCCATTTTGAGTTAGTTTTTGTGCACAGTGTGAGGTATGGGTCTTGTTTCAATTTTTTCCAGATGGGTATCCAGTTATGCCAGCACCATTTGTTAAAGAGACTGTTAACAGACTTTGGGCTTTTGTCAAATATCAGCTGCTCATAGGTGGATGAATTTATGTCTGGATTCTCAATTCTGTTCCACTGGTCTATGTACCTGTTGTTGTACCAGTACCAGGCTGTTTTGACTACCTTGGTGGTATAATAGGTTCTAAAATCAGGTAGTGTAAGGCCTCTAACTTTGTTCTTCTTTTTCAGTAATGTGTAGCCCTTTGTCTTAAAATAACCTAAAGAAACAGATATGTAATTTTCTTCAGTGCCTTTATAGCATCTGTTGAAATGATTATGCATTATTTTTCTCACTGATTTTATTTGTGTAGATGTTTTGTTTTCACTAAATGTTCAAGGTTTGCCTATTTCTTTCCTAAATGTGATTACACAACTCAATGTGCAGTGAAGATTTAGAAATATTCTCATGAGGCTTTTATCTCTTTTGTGTAGTTGTTTCAAATAAGATTTTTAAGATAAAAGATAATTCTTAGGAGTCTGTATACAGTTTTTCTATGCTTCTGGGCACTACAGACTTCTTTGCCTTTGAAGAATTTTTTAAAGGCTAGATGACAATATTACAGTTTATGTAACTTTTATGCAGAACAAAATAATCCCTATGATTGAGCAAAATTCTCTTTGTTAGAAAGCTACTTGCTTAATGATCACGTTATTCATACAAAAGTAGTTATTAGATTATGTATCAATAACTGAAGCTTCATGCCATGGAAGTCTGAAACATTCTTATCTACTACAGATTTAAACTTGGCAAAGGATTTGAATGCTCATATTCTTGGCATGACCATTTCATCTCTATACCACAGAGTGTTGAAGATATATTCTCCTAAAAAAATGTTTAACAGGGTCACTTCATGGGAATGCGCAGTCTAGAAAATTAGCAGAAATTTGCATTGTTGGAACCCTGGTGCTTATAGCACTATGAGATCTAGATCACGTTGTGCAGTAAAAATTTCTGTGATGATGGAAATGGTCTATATTCCTACGGTCTGTATATGGCTGCCACTATCTACCTATGTTGATTGTACAGTTGAAATGTGGCTAATGTTACTGAATAACTGAATTTTTTATTATATCTGATTTAGTTAATTGAGATATGAATTTAAATAGCCACCTGTAGCTAATGACCTTCTTAATGAACAACCCAGATCTAGAAACTTAGTGTCAAATCATCATTCACAAATAGAGCTAATATTATCTATCTCACAGAACTTTTGTGCAAATAGTATAATAACATACTTGACATATAGTAGGCACTTGAAAAATATTTGTGAAATTACTCAGTTTATTTCTCAGTATATATTAACTGGCTTACAGAAACGTATACCTAGAATATCATCTTTATAACTAAGGCCATTTTTCAGTTAAAATAAATTATTTTCAATCAACTGGTGATGATTTTCTTTTCTATATTTTGACATCTTAGTGAAGAAAAAGGGGTCCTGGTGGTGCAATGGTTAAGCACCTGGCTACTAACCAACAGACTGACAGTTCGAACCCGTGCAGTGGCTCCACAGGAGAAAGACCCGTGATCAGCCCCATAAAGATTGCTGTTTGTTGTTTTGTGCCATTGGGTCCGTTTCAACTAATAGCGACCCTACAGAAAACCTTAGGGGCAGTTCTATTTGGTCACATGGGGTCACTAATTGACAAATTGACATTAAGGCACCTAACAACAACATGAGGAATAAAATTTACCTCTTTTTTTCTGTGTGAAAATCATTCTTGTCTTTGCATTTTTTGTACAATTTGGTAACCTGGACTTCAATAATTCAGTTAAATTCAGTAATTCAATATAATTCAGTTCAGTCAATTTAACTTGAAGTGTGTCATCTGGTCTTTTTGGTGTATTCGTTTCCTGTGGCTACCGTGACAGTACCACAAAATGGGTGACTTTAAACAACAGAAATTTATTGTCTCACAGTTCTAGAGGCTGGGAGTTTGAGATCCTAAGCGCTGATACCTATGAATGTGACCTTGTTTGGAAATAGGGTCTTCGAGGATGTCATTGATTGACTAGGACTTCAACTTAAATTTTAGGGGACACAATTTAATCTGTAACATCTGGTTATTATTTTCTCATGTAGTTAACTTAAAGAACTAGATTTTAATGCTGTTTTTTATTTTTCATTCATTTTGTTTGGATTAATTGAATTTTTGTGAAATAGAACAAGTCAGTTTGTTTGTGTCAGTCTGTCTGTCTATCTCGCTCTCTATATACAGATATAGAGAGGAAATAAAAGTATTTTCACATTAAATAAAAAAGACTTACAGTTTATGTACACTTTACAATGTTGTTCATATTGTGAAAAACACAAGGCAGGATTTTCTAATAACTCTATATTCATTCCCTACCACAAAGCAATAGAGAGTACAGGAAAACAGTCAGAAGACTTTATTTTTAGTTAGGTCTCTGTAACCTTGGTGCTGTAATCATGGGGCTTGTTGTGTAATCCCTCTAAGCTTCGATTTCTGCATCTGTAAAATACAAATGACAGTTTAAAAGTATAGTTTAAGATTCTTTTTTGTAATTAATCAAGATAAGAAAACTTAATAAGCAGTTAAGCATTAAAAAGGTGTTAAAAAAAAAAAGAAAAAAGAACTCACTGCCAGGGAGTTGATTCTGACTCATAGCACCTCTATAGGACAGAGTAGAACTGCCCCACAGAGTTTCCAAGGAGCTCCTGGTGGATTTGAACTGCTGACCCTTTGGTTAGCAGCCATAGCACTTAACCACTATGACACCAGGGTTTCCAAAAAAGGTGTTAGATCTTAAAAATCCAGTGGGAGTGCCCAAAGTTCATCATCAATTTAAGAGTTCAATGATATTACAATGTATAGTAATGCAGTGTAAAATAACTCTGGATTCTAGACTTGCCTCAGCCACTTAAGAAGGCAATTGACCTTGAAAAGTACATTAACTTCTATTTTGTCACTCTTTCAGCATGGATAACAATGCCTGTCCTCCTTAAACTCCCTAGACTATCATGAAGACTCAGGTGAATTAATGTGAAACAATTGTGTAAACTAATGTGAGATTATTGTTAAAACATCATAATACAAATATCAAATTACTGAACAAATAATACACAAAGACAAATATTAACCCTGGGCTGGTCAAGGAAAGGTTTGTGGAAGAGGGATTGAAAGCAAACAGGAATGCATTATACTGAACTCCATGTTGTGACATCTTTTTATTTGCATTTCTTTCATTTCAAAATCTAAAACAAATTAAGATAAACTTGAGGATGAGGGAAAGGGCAGAAGAAGAAAATAGTTCTGTTTAATGAAATATTATAGTGTCAACAGACAAATGCAGAGTGCTCAAATAAATTGTTAGTGTTTCATTTTATATTCTGTGAAGCCTGTATCAGGAGAATTTAACAACTAGGAAAGACACCAAATTCATGATGTGTCAGAATTATTTCTATTTTATTTCAAATGCTACTTAGTATTAATAAAACAAAAACAAAGATAAAACAAAATATGGTAACTTGATTGCCTTGCATCTTGAAACTTGTCCCTTAATTTTAATTTAGCAATTTCAATGCAAATGACATCTACTACTGGTAATTTTCAGTTTTTCAAAATCTATCTTCTCCAAATATGCTATCACTATATGGATTCAACAAAGTATTGCTAATATTTTTTTTGAAATAACATTTGGAATATTTTCCCTTTTTGTTCAAAAGAGTAAGTTTTACAAAATGATTTTTGCTACTAATAATACCACTAGTAAAACACTTTTTTTTTCCTCTGCAATTTTCAGACATTTTTTTTTTTATTTTTTGTTTTATTGTACTTCAGGTGAAGCCTTACAGAACAAATAGTTTCTCATGAAACAGTGGTACACATGTTGTTTTATGACATTGGTTAATAACCCCACAACATATTAATCCTCTAACTTCTCAACCTTTATTTTTTGGTGAAACTACACATAGCCAAAAATACACAGTTTCAAAAATTTCTACGTGCACAGTTCAGTGACATTGACTATGCTCTTCCAATTGTGCTGCTATTCTCACTTAAGATGAAGGCTTGCAGAACAAAATAGTTTCTCATTTAACAGTTACTACACATGTTGCCCTATGACAATGGTTAACAATCTCAC
>NW_004444046.1:811517-838379 GCF_000243295.1 Trichechus manatus latirostris | reverse complement strand
GTGCTGCATTAGCTGGTAGGGGACCTCTGCGTGAATCTTTCCTCGCTCTCCATTCTCTGTCAGTTTTCTCAGTCCATTTGGTGCTTGGCTGAGTTCTTTATCTCTTCGTTTGATGTTTTAGGGTTTCAGGATTGTTGTATTCTCTGTTTGGCTTAATTTTTCGGATCTTTGCTGTGGAGGGACAGCGTGGTACTTCTGCCTAGAGCGCCATTTTTCCGGAACTCCAGTAAAACACTTTTAAGGAGGATAATTATGTTTGCATTATCAGTTAAAGTATTATAAAATCTTGTGGTTATATATTTAAAGTTAGTTCTTTGGTATTTCTTGTTTCCAAGACAACATTTTATTTCTTTTCTCAGTTTTTTCCATGTGTCAGAATAAATCCTGCAGGTTTTCCAAACTATTATATTTTAGGCTAATTCTAGTAAAGAGGCATTTTCAAAACAATGATCACTTGCAAAGATTTCACCAGGATTGGATGGACTTTCAACATTTTTTCTACCTTGTTTTGTCCTGGGAAACATATGAGTCTATCTCCTCCATTATAACAAGATGTGCAGAGACCTGGAGTTAGAAAACCAAAAGAGGAAGAACGCAGTCGACATTTCTCATGCTGAAAGAACTTAAGAAAAAATTCAAGCCTTGAGTTGCAATATTGAAGGATTCTATGGGCAAAAAATTGAATGTTGCAGGAAGCATCAAAAGAGGATTGAAGGAATACACAGAATCACGTACCAAAAATAATTGGTCGACGTTTGGCATTTCAGAAGGTAGCATATATATGATCAAGAATCAATGATATTGAAGGAAGAAGTCCAAGCTGCATTGAAGGTACTGGTGAAAAATAGGGCTACCAGAATTGACAGAATACCAATTGAGATGTTTCCACAAATGGCTGCAACGCTGGAAGCACTCACTCGTCTATGCCAAGAAATTTGGAAGACAGCTACCTGGCCAACAGACTGGAAGAAATCCATATACGTGTCCATTTCAAAGAAAGGTGATTCAACAGAATCCAGAAATTATCAAACAATATCATTAATATCACACACAAGTAAAGTTTTACTGAAGATAAAAGATTATTGCAGCAGTACATTGACAGGGAACTACCAGAAATTCAAGCCAGATTCAGAAGAGGGACATGGAACAAGACATATCATTGCTGATGTCAGATGAAAGCAGAGTATACCAGAAAGATGTTTACCTGTGTTTTATTGACTATGCAAAGGCATTCAGCTGTGTGGATCATAAATTATGAATAATATTGCGAAGAATAGGAATTCCAGCACATTTCATTGTACTCATGCAGAACCTGTACATAGACTGAGAGGCAGTCGTTTGAACACAACAAGGGGATACTGAATATTTCAAAACCAGAAAAGATGTACATCAGGGTTGGATCCTTTCACCATACTTATCAAATCTGTATGCTAAGGAAATAATCTGAGAAGTTGGACTATATGAAAAGGAATGCAGCATCAGGATGAGAGGAAGACTGATTAATAACCTGCAATACTCAGGTGACACAATCTTTCTTGCTGAAATGAAAGAGGACTTGAAGCACTTACTGATGAAGATCCAAGATTACAGCCTTCAGTGTGTATTACACCTCAGCATAAAGAAAACAAAACTCCTCATAACTGGACTGACAAGCAACATCATGATAAATGGAGAAAATGTTGAAGTTGTCAAGGATTTCATTTTATCTGAATCCACAATCAATGTCCATAGAAGCAGCAGTCAAGAAATGAAATGATGTATTGCATTGGGCAATCTGCTGCAAAAGACCTCTTTAAAGTGTTGAAAAGCAGAGATATCACTTTGAAGACTAAGGTGTGCCTGACCCAAGCCATGGTGTTTTCAATCACTTCATATGCATGTGAAAGCTGGACAATAAGGAAGGAAAACCAAAGAATTGCCGTCTTTGAATTGTGGTGTTGGCAAAGAATACTGAATACACCATGGACTGCCAAAAGAATGAACAAATCTGTCTTGGAAGAAGTACAACCAAAATGCTCCTTAGAAGCAAGGATTGTGAGACTATGTCTCACATACTTTAAACATGTTATCAGGAGGGATCAGTCCCTGGAGAAGGACATAATGCTTGGTAAATAGAGGGTCAGCAAAAAAGAGGAAGACCCTCAATGAGATGGATTGACACAGTGGTTATAACAAAGGGTCAAACATTAGCAACCATCTTGAGGATGGCGCAGGACTAGGCACTGTTTTGTTCTGTTGTACATAGGGTTGCTATGGGTTGGTACCAGCTTGACGGCAGCTAACAACAAGAACAGTATTTCCTCTATCTTTTTGCAACAACAAATTTTAAAGATAATGCTTTAAGTAAAATATTCTATTTTCAGGATTTAAAAGAGTCAATAAAAATCCTCAATGATCTCAAAATATATGAAGAAGAAAAATATGCAATCATAATTCTAACAGAAAAATGCATATGGTTATCCATTTTTGTTTGGTATACTTACTTCTATCATTGAATCTATAATTTTCCCACTTTCATGATTGTGTTAGGGGAGTATATTCATGTTTATGTCATTCATGTGAGTTATTATTTACATTAAGTGTTATTTAAATTTTTCTTTTTCTTTTAGCTATACTAAGTCATACATAGATTCTTATAAAATGAAACATTATAAATTGAAAATAAAGAAAATGTTTTATTTTATAAGACACAATAACACTTGATCACAATAATTTAAACAATCACAAAAGATTTTAAACTGCGAGCCTAAAATTATTAATTTAGTAACAGAAACATCCACAACATTAATGCAATTTCTTCACTGAATCCACAAAGGGACAGTGGCTCAACTATAACAGTTTCTGCTGAGCTTTAACAGCTGGATAAATAATTATGTTTATTTAATAAATGATCTTTTACTGAATCTGCCTAGAAGAAGTCAGTTTCTGGCATTTGTTGCATGTGTGATGGATTTTCACTGAAAGTATCAACATTCTCTACATAGTTCCCAAGTCTTAATACAGGTATTTTAAAAGAGAACATTATTTCTTCAGTCTCAAGGAATAATATTTAAAAAATATATATTATTTGACAGTTGCATCCTAGTGGGTATATTTTTAAAAATAAAACCATTACAAAAATCAAAACCAGTAATTTAATTATACTTTGACAACAGTCCCTAGTTTTACATTTATTTAAACTGGATATTCCCAAAATTATATCATAGCCATGAAGATACTCAACTCTTCTTTGCATGCATTTTCTAGCCCAAAATTTAGCAATAAAGAAAAGAAAATATTTTCTACACTGAGAAGCAATGCTATGAGCCCTTGTGGATAGAGGAAAGGAAGCCTGGAGATGGGTGGAGTTACTCAGGTGTTTCTGAGCTTCATCCTAACCTCTTATTACAGATTCATTACAGATTTGATTTTAGAAGTCCTCCTTCTTTTTTTTTTTCTGTTGTATTTTATAAGGCTTCTGCCTAACACTTTGAGACTCAAAGCTGAACTATTTTCTTTCAGTTTGGGGAAGTCACGTTTTCCATTAGTCATTTTTACAAGTTACCTGAGCTATCATTGAGGTCATTGTTTTTACTAAAGTAATAAATGCTAAGTTACTTCTTTGTACTGGAATGAGAGATTTCCTTAGAATCATTTCACCCAATTCATCCTCATGGTTGGTTCATTCTCAACTTTGTTAAATATACATTTTCTACCTGAGCTGATAAGCCTGTGATAAAATATGTACATTAGAAGACCTAGGTTCAATTGTCAATTCTGCCTATTGCATGCATTATGGCCTTAGGAAAGCAAACCATGGTATTTCTAATATTTTTCTCATCGAGTTTTGTCTAGTTAGAAAAAGATCATGTTTGGGGAAAGTAATATAAAAATAGTATTAACATGCTACCTAATATAATCTCATATACTTTTGAGGTTATACTTTGGATTAAATATGTAAAATGTCAGGTTACCCCAAAAGATCTTTTTGTTCATCATCTGTGATAGTTAAGATTGTGTGTCAACTTGGCTGGGCAATGGTTCTCAGTGTTTATGTGTGATCACTCCCATGATTGAATATGCTGTGAGTAGCCAATCAGATTAAAGAGAGTTTCCTTGGGGGTGTGGCTTGCATCTGAATATAAGCAGACATTCTGGCTTTTTGCTCACTCTGGATCCTGTTGCTGCCTCCTGTTCGTCTGACCTCCAGTTCTTGGGACTTGAGATGTCAGCTTATCTGCCAATCCTGGAATTCATTGACCTTCACAGGCTGTGAGCAGAAGCCCTGCTCTCCGACCTGCTGATCTTGGGCTCGCCAGCTTCTATGGCTGCGTGAATTGGGAGAGGCCTCTACACTGATCCACGGACTTGGGACGTTCTAGCTTCTACAATTGCATGAGGTGTTTCCTTGATAGAAATCTCTCTCTATATATATTTATATGCTTTACTGGTTTTGCTTCTCTAGAGAACCCAGCCTAAGACAATGACCAAGTCAGAATTTGGTACCGGGAATGGGTTGCTGCTCTAACAGATACCTAAAATGTGGAAGTGGTTTTGAAACTGTGAATGGATAGAGGACCAGCAGCAGTAGAGAAGTGGCAGCATCAGAGGATCTGCAGCAGCAGAGAACTGGCAGCAGCAGAACCAGAGACCAGTGCCCGACAGTGCTGGAGCAGAACCACAGGAGAGCTGAGTGCCTGTGTGCAGGCGGCTTCCTGGTGGAGTGGGGTGCCTCCAGGCACTTACTGGTGGAGCTAGGCTTGCTAACCCATGGAGTGAGAGAGCTGAGTGCCTTCTGGCCAAAGTTTACTGGTGGGGTGCTTCCAGGCACTTATTGATGGAGCTACAGAGCTTTAGAACATTTGCCCCAGCGCGGCAGATGCGGAAATGAGGCCTGAGGGCCAAGAGGCCAAGGAACCAGGAAGCAGAAGCTAAAGAGACAAAGAAAACAGGAAGCCGAGCTGCCTCAGTCTCAAAAGGCATGGCCAGGACCTCTGGAGTTTCAAGGGATGGAGCCATGGCCTCTGGTGTTTCTAAGGGTGGAGTCGCCACTCAGATAGACTGCAAGAATGATGCGCCTAAAGCCAAGGGAGCAGAGTTGCCATCTCAGTGGGCCCGGAAGGTAGAGCTGAAGCTCAGGGCCAATGGGCCTCCACTTAGAATCCAGAGAGTGTGGCCAATACCTAGAATCTAGAGGGCAGGGCTATTGTGTAAATTGTCTCAGAAAACAGAGGATTGTTTTCAAGACTTGAGGGCTAATGTAATGTGTTCTGCTGACTTGCTTGGTGCCTGTTATGCCTTCTTTCTCTGCAATTTCTCCCATTTGTAATGGAAATATCTACCTGTGGCTGTTGCACCATTGTACTTTGGAGGCAAATAACTTGTATTCTTTATTTCACAGATGAAGAGGAATTTTTGGATTTTGGACTTTTGTTATGATATGATGGGGTGAATATGTTTTACATGTGGCAAGGACATGAATTTTAGGGGGCCAAAGGGTGGAATGTCATGATTGAATTGTGTCCCCCAAAAATATCTGTTAACTTGGCTAGGTCACGATTCCCAGTATTGTGTGATTGTCTACCATTTTGTCATCTGAGGTGATTTCCCTATGGGTTGTAAACCTTATTACTGTGATGTAGTGAGATGGATTGATGGAAGTTGTATTGATGAGATCTACAGGATTGGATAGTGTCTTGGGCCAATCTCTTGAGATGTGGGAGAGAGGAACCAGTTGGGAGACGTGGGAACCTCATACCACTAAGAAAGTAGTGCCAGAAGCAAAGCGTGTCCTTTGGACCTGAGGTTCCTGCACAGAGAAGCTCCCAGACCAAGGGAAGATTAATGACACGGACCTTCCTCCAGAGGTGACGGAGAAAGCCTTCCGCTGAAGCTGATGCCTTGAATTTGGACTTGTAGCCTACTGGACTGTGTGAGAATAAACTTCTCTTTGTTAAAACCATCCACTTGTGGTATTTCTGTTATAGCAGCACTAGATGACTAAGACATCATCCTACCTTCAAACAAGTTTCCCCATTTAAGCTCTTTTACTTTGAGATAATAAACAATGTTTTCACTTTTACAAACTTGGTTGCACTACATATTTTTCATTCATTCACCCTATACGTATTTATCATAAAAATATGGAGTGCCAGATCTTTGCTGGTTTGGGATATACTAAGATGAATGAGAAGAATTCTCTAAGGCAGGAAGCTCCTCTTGTAATGACAGATACTGCACTATTGGAGCACATCTCCAGGGAAAGAAATCCTAGTGCCTTTTGACAAAATACTCCTCGTTGTGATAACCTTACTTACCCCGAGTTTAAATCCTTCCTAGTCAGTGCAAACACATGATCTCTTGCTTTGTATCCTCTAAAGACTTGCTTCTATTACCTGATGTTGCGATTATCTCACATCTAAGGGCTCTTATAAATCACCTCTCAGGCTCCTGTCTCTTTGCTGAACATGTTGAACTCTTACATATAAAGCCCAAAAAATAAAAATAAAAATATCCCACTGCCTTAACTTTGGGGCAGAATTTGTGCTTTCAAATAGGTTCAGTCAGCAATCTGAAACAATTGGATTTATTTTTTTATGTCTAATTAAATGAAAGTTTATCTTGATTCTGTTTTACTTGGATCAATATTTCTTCATAATCGACTTGATTTACTTTCATATTCAGCTCCATACAATTAATATATAGTCTATATTTAAGAAGACACAAGAAAACCTAGTTGTATTTTCTGTCAGTATTTATGACACACCATAATTTAAAATATTTTTTAAGAAAAAAAAAATGTCAGTGGGATCAATGCTAAAAGGTACAGACTAAAGGAGGAAATCAGAGGGCCAGATACATAGGCTATTAAGGTAGCTCTTTAAACATAAGTTATTAAGGATAAGGCAAGGTTTTACTCTCACCATGAGATTATGTTAATTTTAAACCAAAGATACTGAGGACATGTGTTTTGTCTCATGTAACTATAAAATAGAATTTGTTAAATATTTATGATGAGGTGCCTATAGATAGGGAAAATAAAAATTCCTGCCTTCATTAAATTATTAGCTTAAAATAATAAGTGAAACCTTTTGAGCTAGAAATACATATTTTTAATTTTGGTGCAAAGTACATTGCACATGGTAGGTGCTCAAAAGTTGTGGAGTGAATGAATATGTGAATGTTGAAAGAATAATCCAAGTGTTGATAAATAAAACCAACTAACGTTTGATATCTATTTTTGACAAAATACTTTTGAATAGATTACTTTTTTCCTAAAACTGACTTTTTTCCTTTAAACTGACTGGACATTATTACTAAGTGCCTTTTATAAAAACGAGTGTTAAAGCTCAAAAAGTTTAAGTGAAGGTACAAAATTCAAAGTAACAAAACTGATTTGGTTCAATTGCCGCAACACCATATTGCATTTTTTTTTTAACTGCACCAGGTTCCTCAGTAAAATAAGCATGCTAAGTGTTCCAAACAAAAACATGTTAAAGAATTAAAACACCGCGTATGAATGCTGTACTTATTTAGACACAGTTTTAGTTTCAGATAGCCTTTTACATAATACCTGGAAAATTAGATGTAAAAACTTAATTATTCTATAATTTGAATAATACAGTTATTATATATTAAATACAATGCAACTAATATACTATTAAGTGTCTTATGAACTGTGATCTCTATGCATAAATGTATTTACTTATTCATCAGGCATATTAAAATTAATATTTCATTTTTGTAAATAGAAAAAATGGAGTAAAATACTTAAATACTATTTAACAATACTCATCTGCATATATTTTTGAATGCTTACATGGTCACTTTTAAATATAAATATCTTCTTCTAGTAAATATATTTTATGGTTAGTCATTAAAGTATTTAGAAAAGTGAGCCATGTTAAAAGAGAGTTTATGTTTATTGGAGAATCAATCCATTTATGTAACATTTTATATGATAAAGAGCTCAGTACCAGCATCATAGCACAATGGGTTGAACGATTTGAACATTGAAAAATTAATGTTTTTTTGTCATTATCTACCATCATTCATTCATTCCACAGACATACAACATGTGCTAGGGAGTTCCCTAGCCATTGCTAGCTAATACAGCAGAACAGGAAGGAGCCAATATCCACGCCACTGTGTAACTTGTATTCTAATATGAAGGAGAGACTGGAAAGTAATATATAATATGTCAAGTGGTGATAAACACTACAAAAATATTAAAGCATGGTACAGGAGAAAGGACAATGGTGATGCTGGGTGTTATTTGATTTAGTGGAGTCAGGGAAGGCTTCTCATCTGGGAAGATGTTGGGAGCCATGTGGTGAACAGCATAGTGTAGTAGTGGGTAAATAGTATTCCAAGTACAGGTACTTGGAAATGCAAAGGCCCTGAGGTAGGAGGGGGCCTGCTCTGTTCAAAGAATAGCAAAGAGCACTTTGTGGCTAGAGAGTAGGAAGCAGGGACATAGGAGTAGGAGATAAAGCCACAGAAGACACAGGGCCAGATCACCTAAGGGCTTGAAGGTGTGTTATTAGCTGTTACTCTGAATGAGATGGGAAGCTGTTAGAAGGATTCTTGTTTTGTTTTGTTTTATAAATAATAATAAAGTTGCAGACAATGAAGATGTGGATCAACAGAGAACTCACATAATGCTGCTAAGAGTATAAATTGACTCAATGACTTTGAAAGGCAATGTGGCACTATACTTTGAGGTTGGACATTGTGATGGTTGAGATTGTGTGTCACCTTGGCTGGGCCATGATTCTCAGTGTTTATATGTGATCACTCCCATGATGGGATCTGCTTTGAGTAGCCAATCAGTTGAAAGGGAGTCTCCTTGTACATGTAGCTTGCATCTGAATGTAAGTGGACATTCTTGCTTTTGCCTTGTCTGGATCCTGCAGCTGCCTCCTGTTCATCTGACCTCCAATTCTTGAGCTTATCTGCAGATCTTGGGATCTGTCAATCTTGTCAGCCTGTGAGCAAGAGCCCTAATCTCTGACCTGCCAATCTTGGGTTCACCAGCCCCTGTAGCTATGTAAATTAGGAGAAGCCTCTATCCTGATCCACTGACTTGGCATGTTCCAGCCTCTACAATCATGGGAGCCGTTTCCTTGATATAAGTTTCTCTCTATATATATGTTTATATGCTTTACTGGTTTTGCTTCTCTAGAGAACCCAGCCCGAGACAGACATACACATATTGTATAGCCCAGTAATTCCGTTAAGAGGTATACACCTCAAAGAAACTTGCATGTGTGTAACAGAATACATGCACATAAATTTTCACATCACCATTATTCAGAATAGCAAAACTCTGGGAAGAATTAAAATGCTTACTGATAGGGAAATGGATAAATGAATAATGATGCATGGATTATTACACCAAAATGAAAATAAAGATGTAGATCCAGCAATGAAGATGGATATTAGATTCAACATAGAGGAAAAAACAGCAAGTCCCATAAGTTTACATGGAGTATGATACCATTTTTGTAAGTCTCCACAAAAACAGTAAATAATTTATTGCTATGTGATAAAACTAAGCTAAAAAAATTAAATAGAATGAGGTACACCACGCAAAATAAAGGGGATAAGATGAGAAGGAATACATGGATAAATGCAAAGGTATTGACAATATTCTAATTCATAAAATTGAGGATGGTTTACAGGTGTTTGTTTATTATAATGCTTATGTATATGACATATCTTTTTATGTATCAAATATGCCATAATACATTTTAAATAATTAATAAGTATATAAATATCCTTTGAAATATTAATACAGAAAATCAGTAACCTTGACAGAAATAATTTTAGTACAATAAAAATTAGAAATATGTCAAGAGTATTATACAGATAATTGATCAAGGAATTGCATGTTTTTACTCTGGAAAATACTTTAGTAGCAAAATATTTAAGTCAGTCTATAATTTTGAGCAGAGAAGTAACTTGGTCAGACTTTCATCTCCAGGTAACGTGTGATTGCTGTGTGAAAAACAGACTACAGACAGTCAGGGATGGAAGCCTGGGAACCAGTTAGGAGACTATTTCAGATGAGAGATGATTGTAGCTGGACTAGTCTTCATGGTGGATGTGGTGAAGAGTAATTAGATTCGAGATATATTTCATTGTTATATCTGTGAGTGTTAACTCTAAGGGAAAGAGAGACTTTAAGGTTATGGACCTTGAATTGGAGTAGTATAGAGTTGTCATTTGCAGAAATGGAGAAGACTATAGGAATGGCAGATTTAGGAGACGGAAAACAAAAGTGTATTTTTGAACATTCAGTCTTGTGATGTCTATTAGACATATAAGGGAAGATGATGGATAGATGCTGAAGATCAAGAGTGATCTCAGAGCTACAGATATAAATGTGCACATAATCAGTGTATGTTCAAAATTTACAGTCAAGCGACTAAAGTTGAAATGACATAAAGAGTGACATAGGGACTGAGTGACCAGGACTGAGCCTTGGGCACTGCAGTGGATTGAATTGTGGCCCCTAAAATATATGTTCAAATCCTAACCCAAGGAACCTACGAATGTGACCTTATCGGAAAATAGTGACTTTGCAGATGCAATTAAGTGAGGCTTTTGAGGTGAGACCATCCTGGATTATCTGGGTAGACCTTAAATCAAATGACAAGTGTTCTTATCTGAGACACTCAGAGGAGACACATGGAGAGAAAAGGGGAAGGACATGGGGCAAATGAGGCCAGAAATTGGAGTTATTCAGTCACAAGCCGAGGAAAACCTGGAACCACCAAAAGCTGAAAGAGGCAAGAAATAATTCTCCTGTAGAGCCTTCAAGAGAGTACAACCCTGGGGATTTCAGTTTTCTACCCTTCAGAACTGAGGGAATGAATTTCTGTTCTTTTAAGCCACCTAGTTTGTGGTAATTTGTTATGGTAGCTTTAAGAAATTCAATAAGAACCAAAGAAGACTGAGGACACAAGGCGAGAGAGTTAGAAAATTGAGAGTAGTCCCGGAAGTCAAGCAAAGACAGTGCTTGAAGAAAGAAAGAACAGACAAGTCACATATTGCTGACTGATCATGTAAGGGGAGGTCTGAGAAATGACACTGAATCTGACAGCATAAAGGGCATTGGCAATTGTGACAATGGGGACCCACATATGGTGCCTATTTACAAGTTATTCATCAAGGAAAGTAGCCCTGGTGGTGTAGTGGTTAAGCCTTCTGCGCTAACCAAAAGTTCTGTGGTTTGAATCCACCAGCCACTCTGCAAGAGATGTGGCAGTCTGCTTCCCTAAAGAAACACTATGGGGGCAATTCTATACTGCCCTATAGGGTCATTATGAGTCAGAATCAACTAGAAGACAACAGGTATTCATCAAAGCAATAAATTCTTAAATATAATAATTTATGTCCTAGCTTGACAAATATGCCTTCATAACAATAAAGTAGAAAAATATATGACTAAATTTCTCAAATTATTAAAGAAGATTCAGGATTAGAAAATATAGAAAAGCAAAAATATTAATAATAACATATGGCACTACTAGGAAACAGTACTGTTTTTTGCAGAATCTACAGCATTTTCCCAGAGTGGAAGGATTTGACAAGTTAATAACTTGCCTCCCGTACAATTTAGACATTCAAATCCACAATGTAATCCAGATTATCTGGGTCAGTTTCCAACATCAGTAGATTCACAATCCACAAACCTTCATAGCATTTGGATGCAGGCAGCTTTTATTTTGGAACGGAGGACAGGCAATGAGGAGAAGTGCTCCCCAGGGCCTGGTTAGTGTTAACTATGAGAATGAGTGTTACAAGTCACAGTGTGCCATGCTAATTGTAGATTCCCACTGGTAGAGGCATCCATGTGTTCTTTAATAACATTTTTTGAACTTAAGGGCAATAGAATTTTATGATCTGTATATGCTTCCAAACATAAATAAACATGAGAGTCTTGAATTTCTTAACCTGCACCCCAAGGTTATTGTGGCTGAAGGTACAGTTGAGGAGGACTGGAGACCTTGGGATTTCCTTTGTTGCTGTCTCTCTTTTCACTGCCTCTGAACAGGAAATACATACAGAACACAGCAAACATGGGCTTGAACAGACATGACTGTGTCATAGCTGAAACTAGATATTTTTTCTTTGTCTATTAAAGGATATAGGTACTGGGGAAAAAACCCAGTCAGCTCTTGGGAGTGATTTACTTCATTCCTTCTTTTTTCTACTGGTAATTTACATTTCCTAGAATTAAGTAGATGATCTGGTAGCATATTTATGTATTCCTGGTACTCAGAGGAAGCTCAAAGCCTACTTCCTGAGTCCTGAGTATGGTACAACTGCACATTTTGTTTAAGGCTACTTCTCAGATACTTACATTTTGTGAATAGTCAAAGATATTAAAATTAGAATAAGGGGATTTAATGAGAAGAAAAATAATTTTCTTTGCTAAATGGAATTCATAAAAGGGCCATTTAGAATTCAGGTATCTCAGATACTCACTTTTCCATGTATTTGAATTTGAATATTATGCTGAATATAAGCCAAAAAATTATTTCATAAAATAAGTTTAATCAATTTTAGTTTGATTGCATAATAAAAATATGTTATCAAAATCTATGGCAAATTGATTATTGGATGGAGAGGGATTTCCAAGGTATTAAGCGATTTGTTTTCACTTGTCAGCAACATAGAAACAAGACATATTTTATATCATTTGTACCTGTGGTTCCTGTTTGGTTCATTAGTTTTCATTCAAGTTCATCTACATGTTACAGTTAATACACTAATGTGTTAATGAGTGGGTATAAATAAGCTGAGGCCAAATTTGGTCTATAAATTCCTAGCATATAATTGCTTCTATAATGTATATTACCGTTTATGTTGTTGAAAAAAGGTATTTCCAATGAATAAGTCTTTGGTCTTGCAAAATTCTATCATGTAATCTCCTGCATTGTTTCTATCACTAAGGCCATGTATTCCAACTACTGAACCTTCTTCTTTGTTTCCAATTTTCATATCCCAATCACCAGTAATTATCAATGCATCTAGATTGCATGTTTGATCAATTTCAGACTGCTAAGGTTGGTAAAAATCTTCAATTTCTTCATCTTTGGCACTAGTGGTTGGGGTGTAAATTCGAATAATAGTCATATTAACTGGTCTTCCTTGTAGGTGTATGGATATTGTCCTATTACTGACAGCCTTGTATTTTGGGATAGATCTTGAAATGCTCTTTTTCACTATGAATGTTATGCCAGTCCTCTTCAATTTGTCATTCTTAACGAAGTACACCACAAGTGTTTGATTCACTATGGCCAATTCTGGTCCATTTCAGCTCACTAATGCCTATGACATCGATCATTAAGTGTTCCATTTCATTTTTGACAACTTCCAGTTTTCCTTGATTCATACTTTGTACATTCCATGTTCCAGTTATGAATGGATGTTTGCAGTTGTTTCTTTTCATTTTGAGTCATGCCACATCAACAAATGGAGGTCCTGAAAGCTTTACTACATCCATGTTATTAAGGTCAAATCCACTTTGAGGAGGTAGCTCTTCCTCAGTTATGTTTTGAGTGCCTTCCAACCTAAGGAGTTCATCTTCCAGCACGATATCAGACAGTGTTCCGCTGCTATACGTAAGGTTTTCACTGGTCAGTTCTTTCAGAAGTAGATCACAAGATCCTTCTTGCCAGTCTGTCTTAGCCTGGAACTCCTCTGAAACCTGTCCACCAATGATGACCCTGCTGGTATTTGAAATACAAGTGGCATAGTGTCTATCATCACAGCAACACTCATGCCACCACTCTATGACAAACTGACAGACAAGTGGTTGGAATATACAGGAATCAAATCGGCTACATCTGTTGAAAGAGATAATGGAGGAGCTCAATATCATCAGTCAGAAGAAAGCCAGGGGCTGACTATAGAACAGACCATCGATTGCTCTTGTGCAAGTTCAACTTGAAGCTGTAGAAAATTAAAACAAGTTCATGACAGCCTAAGTATAACCATTAGTATATCCCACCTGAATTTAGAGACTATCTCAAAAATAGATTTGAGACTTTGAATGCTAATGACCGAAGACCAGAGATGTTGTGGGATAACATCAAGGATATCATACATGAAGAAAACAAAAGGTCATTAAAAAGACAAAAAAGAAAGAAAAGACCAAAATGGATGTCATCAGAGACTCTGAAACTTGCACCTGAACTTAGAGTAGCTAAAGTGAAAGGAAGAAATGATAAAAGAACTGAACAGAAGATTTCAAAAGGAGGCTCAAAAAGACAAAGTAAAGTATTATAAAGAAATGTGAAAAGATCTGGAGCTAGAAAACCAAAAGGGAAGAATATGCTTGGAATTTCCGAAGCGAAAGAACTGAAGAAAAAATTCAAGCCTCAAGTTGCAATACTGAAGCATTCTATAGGCAAAAAATTAAATGATGCAGGAAGGATCAAAAGAAAGCGGAAGGCATACATGGAGTCATTGTACCAAAAAAACTGGTTGATGTTCAACCATTTCAGGAGATAGCATATGATCAAAAGCCGATGGTATTGGAGGAAGAAGTCCCAGCTGAACTGAAGGCACTGATGAAAAACAAGGCTCCAGGGATTGATGGAATACCAATTGACATGTTTCAAACGACAGATACAATGCTAGAAGCACTCATTCGTCTATGACAAGAAATTTGGAAGACAGCTACCTGGCCCACTGACTGGAACAAATCCATGTACGTGCACATTTCAAAGAAAGGTGAGCCAACAAATATGGAAATTATCAAACAATATCATTAATATCACATGCAAGTAAAATTATACTGAGGATAATTCAAAAATTGTTGCAGCAGTACATTCACAGGGAACTGCCAGAAATTCAAGCCGGATTCAGAAGAGGACATGGAATAAGGAACATTATTTCCAATGTCAGATGGATCTTGGCTTAAAGCAGATAATACCAGAAAGCTGTTTGCCTGTGTTTTATTGAGTATGCAAAGGTATTTGACTGTGTGGATCATAACAAATCATGGATAACATTGTGAAGAATGGGAATTCCAGAACACTTAATTGTGCTTATGCAATAACCTATACATAGACCAAGAGGTAATTGTTTGAACGGAACAAGGGGATACTGCATGGTTTAAAATCAGGAAAGGTGTGCATCAGGGTAGTATCCTTTCACCATACTTACTCAAGCTGTATGTTGAGCAATAATCTGAGAAGCTGGATTATATGAAGAAGAATGTAGCATCTGGATTAATAACAATAACTATAATCAATAACAAGCTGTGTTATGCAGATGACACAACCTTGCTTGCTGAAAGTGAAGAAGACTTGAAGAACTTACTGATGAAGATCAAATCCATAACTTCAGTATGGATTACACCTCAACATAAAGAAAACAAAAATTCTCACCATTGAATCTATAAGCAGCATCACGATAAATGGAGAAAATGTTCTGAAGTTGTCAAGGATTTCATTTTACTTGGATCCACAATCAACATCCATGGAAGCAGCAGTCAAGAAATCAAACAATGTATTCCATTGGGCAAATCTGTTGCAAAAGACCTCTTTAAAGTATTAAAAAGCTAAAATGTCACCTTGATTACTACATCGTACCTGACCAAGGCCAGAGTATTTTCAATTGCCTCGGATGAATGCAATAGCTGGATGATGAATAAGGAAACTGAACAGGAATTGATTGATACAGTTGAATTATGATGTTGATGAAGAATATTGAATATACTGTGGACTGCCAGTAGAATGAATTAATCTGTGTTGGAAGATGTACAGCCAGAATGCTACAGAAGTGAGAATGGCGAGCCTTTGGCCCATGCACTTTGCACACGTTATCAGGAGGGACCAGTCCCAGGAGAAAGACATCATGCTTTCTAAAATAGAGGGTCAGTAAAAAGAGGAAGATTGTCAACCAGATGGATTGACATAGTGGCTGCAATGATGGGCTGAAACATAGCAAACATTGTGTGGATGGTGCAGTTCTAGGCAGAGTTTTGTTCTGTTGTGCATAGGATAGCTATGAGTTGGAAACAACTCAATGGCACCTAACAACAAAAACAAGAACTGGAAGTCTTCAAAGAAGTTTGTAAACAGCATGTGCTTTGTCATGACAGTTCAATTTATTTTCTGTCATTAAACCCAGTGCCGTCGAGTTGATTCCGATTCATAGTGACCCTATAGGACAGAGAAGAACAGGCCTATAGTGCTTCCAAGGCTGTAAAACTTTATGGAAGCAGACTGCCACATCTTTCTCCCTCTGAGTGACTGGTGGTTTGGGATCCCCGATCTTTTTGTTAGCAGCCAAGCACTATAGGCACCGCAACACAAGGGCTTGCTTTTCTGTCATTAAGCTACTGTTGTTTCTTTTTTCTCCAAACATTTGTCTAAAATATATTTTATAATTATATTTATTATGAATGAGAATTATAATACCAATTTAGAAGGTGATAATTAAAATTGTGATTTTCATGTAAACATATTTCAATAATTATAATCCATTACAACCATAAATTGCTCGTAACTATTACCAAGTAATAAATATGTGTTTTGCTCTGTCTGATGTTAATGGTGAATTATTCTTGAAATTAAGATGCATGTTAACAAATATGCACATATAATACACTTTATATTAATGCTATGATTATTGTTTTAAAAATAACAACTTTTGGATGCAAAATAATTCCTTATGACAAATATATCATGTTACCCTGTGTATAGTCCTGTTAATTGTGTGAAGATATCCAAATGTTTTAATTAGAAAACTACTCAGTAACATTTGCTGGCATTTTCCAGTGTTTGAATATATCCTAGTACTCAGTTCTATGTTAATGCTAATAAACCTATTTTTTTCTTATCTATTAAAAATGTAAGTAAAGTGTCATGAAAAATAAAGAATAATCTATAATTTGGAAATTCCAGAGAATTCTTTAGAACTCTGATTTCTCATGATCAAATCTCAATAATTCATAGCTTTTGGGAATTTGGAAAGAGTAAATAAAAATTAAATGATCCCATTACAAATGGATAAAGAGTAAAAGTTTCAATAAGAACACTGAGATTAATACATTTTAAGATATATAAATTCAAAGGAAATCACTAAAACAAAACTATAAACATTTCTAAATGACAAAAAAGAATTAAAATATTAAATAATAGACATCACATGGTAAAGAAAATATTACATAATATGCATGATAAGTATAAAATATTTTTAGAGTTGAGACCAAATGTATTAGTCATATTAATGTGAATAGGCTTAACTCACCTTTTGAAAATACATTTAAAAAAGCTTTTCAATTTTGTTTACAAGCATGATCCCTGGAAACTCACACAAGGGAGCTCACATTCACTTTCAGGTTTTTCTGCATGAATTTCTCAAATGCTCCCGAAAAGAGACTGTTAGTCAGAGTAGGAGCCTGGAAAAATTCTCCCTTCTGATGGAGGTCATGGGGAGGGTTATAGGTGCTTCTCTGGGAAAGGCACAAAACTCCCTCAAGACTGAGTTTCCTTATGGAATGAAAGCCTTAAATTGCTGAAGGAAGGAAACAGAAAACTGAAACCAAAAACAAGAGGCAGGAAAATGTCCTGGGTCCAGATCATTAGAAATTCCCCACTACTGGAAAGGGACAGGATCACTGTGAAAGCCCCAGCCCTGAGAATGCGGGACATAGCACCTATGTATAAGGCTGAAGTAAGGCAACAGATAATGCCCCTTCATCGCATCCCCATCCCACCCCACACTGTATTAGCAAGCATCTTGTACCAACTAACAGCAGTCAGCCACTGGAGATAGCGCAAGAGTGTGGAGAGAGGCCCTCTCTAAAGTCTAGGCTAAAAGAGAAAATCTAAACGCGAGAGTGGAAGAGAAACATTGAGAAACAACCTCCAGCAACTCAACTGCTACTCTAGACACAAGGTATCGCTAGACGGACATGAAGCTGGTTGTGCACTAGGAATAACCATAGCAAAAATAAAATCCTAAAGCTATCTCTACTTCTGAATAGACTGACTCAATCTCTACCAAATACACACCAAAGTGCTAGCAGAAGAATGTTTATTTTGACATAAATATTTTTTACCTCAATTTCTACTGTTCTACATATGATGTCTAACTTTCAACCAGAAAACTGAGGCAAAGAAAAAAAAAAGGAAGAAAACAGTAAAGAAACAAAGCAGCAGAACCAGACTCAGAGAAGACCCAGGTGTTGAAACTATCAAACAAAGAATGTAAAATAACTATGATTGAATACGTTTGTTAAAGGCTCTAGTGGAAAAGGTGGACGGCATGCATAAACAGATGGGGAATTTCAGCAGGGAGATGGAAACTCTAAATCTACACTGAAATACTGTTTCTCATCTATCAGACATTGAAATGTCAGATACATGAAAATTAAAAAGGATAGTAACACATTTTCTTGGTGAGTCTGTGGGGAACAGTCACTCTCGTACATTGGTGACAGAATGAACACTGGTAGAACCCACTTGGGAGGGAATTTTCAATATCTAACACAACTCCCAATTGACACACCAATTCCACTTTTAAAATTTTACTCTGAAGATCAGCCTCTTCAATAAAGTAAAATACATATGCATCGTACGTACTAAAAATATACATAATTTTTTGTAATTGCAAAAATTGGAAAAAGGCTCTATATCCATACATAGGAGTGTGGCTGAATAGACTACAGTACATTTACACAACAGAGTAGTATGCAGGTGCAAAAAAATAATGAGAAAGATCTCTATGAACTTACATGGAGTGATTTTCAGAGAATATACTGTTAAGTGATAACAGCAAAGTGCAAAAGATCACTTATTATGCACAACTTTTCATGTAGAAAGATGAAATAAGAAAATATACTTAGTTGTACAAAAATGAGAAGGGAACTTAAGCCAGTAACAAATGAAAATAGCCATTGGTGGTGGTGTGAATGAGGCTCAAAAGATGGAGGGATGGAAACAGAGTAAATGAACCAGGTGTAAAACGTACCTAAGTACACTTTTTTTTTTTTAAAACAGGTCTGACTTTTAAGTCTAGTTTAATGTTTTATATACTTAACAGATAAATAAATGAGGGTAAAATTTTAAGCCCAAGAAAAAGTTTTACTCATTTTTTTTTTCTCTTTCTTAGAAGGGGTTTTTGCTTTTCTCATATGATTTTTCACTTTCTCTCTCTCCCTATATATAAGAAGTTTGGTTGAAGAAGTAACAAAATATTGACAGTTTCTATATTGCTAATCTTTATCCTTTTTCATTTTCTGGCCAGCCCTGAGGAAATATCATACACAAGAGGAATAAGTGCTGAACACTGATTTAGGAGTTTCAAGTTCATTCTTGAGAAAGTCATAACATTTATTATGATCTAGGGCCAGGGAGAGGCATGCCTGCGAGCACAGCAGGGAAGAGTGTGTCCTGATGGAAGACCTGTATCCTTGAATGTTCCTGAGCCTGAATTGTAACCTTTTACTTTCCTAATAAATCCCATAATTGTGAGTGTGGTCTGTGAGTTCTGTGTGTCCATTGCAATGAACTATCAAACCTAGCAGAGAAGTAGAGAGTGCTGTGGGAGGGATGGTTGGTGTCAGAATTGGTAAAGATGGCAGAGAGACGAGGTATGTTTGACCTCTGTCTCATAAGAATCAGCTTGGGCTGTTGATCTTGATTCTCCTTCCCCCTTGTGAAGTTAGAGGTCAGACACTTTCCTCATGCTGTTTTTTTGCAGTAGATTACCAGGCCTTTCTTCTTAGTCTGTCAGTGTGGAAGGTCTGCTGAAATCTGTCCACCATGGGTGACCCTACTGGTATTTGAACTACTGATGGCATAGCTTCTAGCATCGTAACAATACACAAGCCACTACAGTATGACAAACTAATAGGCAGATGCTGGTTTCAAGGTGTTAACTTTCTCAATTCCCTCGAATATTCAGTGCTTTTGACAGTGTCAATTCCAGCAAGAAACTTTTAGGTGGGTACATCCTAGACTTTGCTTACCAGTCTCTCTTTCTCCCTGTGATATCACCAGTTCAGACTAGCCCAGGTGTCACTTCTTTAGCAACTCCAACACGTATCAGAAAATATATGCTAGTTTGCCTTCAGTTGGGTAAAACAAAACAAAACAAAATAAACCTGTAGCCATCAAGTTGATTCCAACTTACAGGGCAGAGTAGAACAACCCCCACAGGATTTCCAAGGAGTCCCTGGTGGATTTGAACTGCCAACCTTTTGGTTAGCAGCCATAGCTCTTAACCACTACACCACCAGGGCAGAGCCTTTTAATCCTTGGTTAAACCTCTCTCCCTCTCTGTGAAAGTTTCAAATCCCACCAGACTAGGGTTTTAATCTTTCAGTGGCTCCCAAACTGTTCAGAAGACACACACTGATTAAGCGCCCCTCAGGTGGGTGTAGAACGCTTACAAGATGTGGTGAAGACCTATAAGAAATTGTTCACTGCAGATTAGTAAATAGGCACAAGTAAACCCATGCTTACCTTGCTTACTGGGTAATCCACCTCTATCAGAGATTGTAAATTTGAAAAGAGTCTTTGATTCTGTAGGAAGGTGCTGTAGGGTTGGGAGAAAGACAGATGCCAGCCACACCTAGAAGCAGAATCTTTTATGTGGTGAAAAATGTGAAATTGTTCACTACAGATTATCTGGTAAGCAAGGTAAGCACCGTGCTTACCTTGCCTATTGGATGCTCCATTTCTACCCAGACCAAGGTTTCTGTCTTTCTGGCTTCCTCTAGACCAGTCAGACCCTGAACAGTCTGCCAGCTAGATCTGCCCGAATTCTTTCAGCGTGAGGGGGCAGGGATATCCCAAATAGCTGGCCAGGGAAATCCATTCCACCTCTTTCTAAGCCAAACACTGGGGCTTGTGTACAGGAGAGTCTCATGCTGGCCGAAGGTGAGATGAGGCTGAAGCTTCACCACAACCATCTGCCTGCTGCACCTGGAGGAGGAGGGGCGGGAACAGTGGAAGAAGTGCTTTTCTTACTGTATGCTGTTAGTCCTTGTTTTGTTGCCATTTGCAGCACCCTGCTTTGATCTTTTGCCCACGATTTCAGAGATCTGGCAGGGCTGATTACCCATTGCCGTTGAGTTGATTCTGACTCATAGTAACCCTACAGGACAGAGTAAAACTACCCCACAGGGTTTCCAAGGAGTCACTGGTGGATTCCAACTGACAACCTTTTGTTTAGCAGCCAAGCTCTTAACCACTGTGCTACCAGGGCTGATTACAGGCTTCTAGTTGGCTTTATTGCAGTTCTGTGGGGAGGGTCGGGATCCTAGACCTGCTTATACCACCGTTTTCCCAGAGTTCTCCCCTTTTTATCTATATTCCAGCTCAAAGACAAAACACCTGAAAATTATTTGAATGAAGTTAGCCTGGCATTTATTTATGCGTTTATCTTAATAAAGTGTTTCTTAAAGTTTTATTTCATTGTTTCTTTCTATAGTTATAATTTGGATGCTTAAATATGCTATGATAATTTTACTTGTTTCTTAATAAAAGTATTTCAGGTAATGAATTTTCCTCTCTTCACTTCTTTGACTGTCTTTTAGTTTCTGACGAACAACATTTTGCTGATTGTAATTTTTTAGATATTATCACTTTTGAAATCTTCTTTAATTAGGAGCTTGTTCATTTGTGTGTGTTTTTAAAAATACTTTCCAGTTACAGAAAACTTAATGCTCAATTTATTTGTAATTTTGTTATAAATTTATTTGGATTTTCTTATTCCATCACTTAAATTTTTAAATATGATTTATAATAGGGTTTTGTGTATACTTACCTTTATGGACATTTTGAAATTTCAAGCAGTGGCTATAAACTTTTGCCAAATAAAAGTTTTTCTGGTTCATTTTAAAATGATCTGAATTGCAATATTAACAATTATTTATATGTCATGCTGATTTTTAAACAAGATTATTGTACTATTGCCAGATAGCAGATATTGGGACTTTGGCTGTTTAATAGTGTTTTTTTAAAAATAACATGTACTCTATTTATATTACTCTGATAAATATATTTGCCTTTTTCTTGTCTTTTTAATTTTATATTTACCTTATTGTCATGAGAACTTGGAATCAATTTTTATTAAAATCATATGCAAATGTCCATCTGTTCTGTTTCATTAGAGATTTAATTTAGAAGAGAAATTATTTGTATTAAATTTCAAAGCATTTACTGAACAGTCTAAAATCCTAGGTTATTGTGGGTAATGAAGGAGAAAATATGCCTTCTTTCAAAAGTATATGCATTTCATAACTGTACTTCCTTTTGTGCTGGTTCATATAGGCATACATTGCAAATCTCTTAATTTTTCGCTTCTTGGGTAGGTATTTTGATGAAGCAAAAATTGAAATACGTTGTCAAAACATTTTTTCTATGCAAAATACATAAAACGTTTATGTATTTCAGCTTTGTTAGCTGAAAGTTAGGCTAGTTCAGTGTGATCCGATTCCTTTGACAGTATCTGTAAAGGAAACGGAGCATAAATTGCGTGTTAAATTGATCTGAACTCTCTGGGTGGTTAAGTCATCTGATAGGAACATAACTTTAGAGAAGGCTCTTATAAGACAGAGTAAAAGACAATAAATCTAACTGAGAAAATGGAAAAGAATGATACCAAAACCTTGAGCACCTGTTATATGCCAAGGTTTCACTTACAGCTTCAAATTGAAATTATTGGGGAGAACAATGTTGAGGACACTAAACTCTGCTCCACAAGTGTGAAAGTGCACACTCTGATGAGTTTAAATATGTTTTGTTAGGTAGAATGATAACAGGAAACCTAAAAAAGAACAGAGAGGTTTTGAAAGAATGTGAAAAAAGATAACACCTAAGTAACAATGTACTCCAGAGAGCACACACAATAATGAAGAGGGTTAAGCGGAAGAATTTTCATCAAAGAGCAGTTTAATTCTACTCTTTGTTTAATTGTACCAATTTATAACACTGTAAGATTAATTATGATACATTGTGATCTGGTGAATTTTTTGATAGCTGTATTCCAATAAAGATATACATTATATGCACATCTATTTTATATCTGATGAAATGAAATTCAAAAGTTTAGGCTCATAGAAGAAAACTAAAGTGCAGAAATTGGCTATGAAAATTTCTGCTAATTCAATTTAGCTAAATCATGTGCTGTTCTAATTTTTCTTTGATCTTTACAGGAGACCCTAAATTTTTTGGTGGATATCAGAGACAGATTTGAATTTGAATCATTGTTTTGGCACTTACTAAGTGTGACCTTCTGGAAAATAATATTTCTGAGTCACAGTTTCCTCATCAGTAAAGTGTAAATTAAAAATATTAATCCAGCAGCATTGGGAGATTAGAGACAATATTTATAAATGTGGGTGATTTGTGTTATCTATCGGTTTTGTTCTTGGTGAGAATTCTGTCCTCATTTCCAAGGCATTTACTGTATGTGATGAATTAACTTTTTTCTCGTACATCTAATAGTGGTACTAGTTGTGTAACATCCTTAGAAAAATTGAGAAAACAGTCACTCAAACATGTTCTCTGTTTACTGTTTAGAGGAGAAACACCAGCCAAGAAAGTCACTAGCACATGTGTTTGTTTTACTTAACTCAGCACTTCCCTAAATTCCCCAACACACATTTTGGGGGCTCAATAGATTAATCTCTCTGAGCCCTGCTATAGTTTGATAATTTCAACTGAACTACTCAGGTAGAGGGAGAATGCATAATTTTCAACAGAAGAAAGAAATAATTTACTTTAGAAAAAATAAAATTATTTTTCAAATGCCCTATTTTCAAATGCTGTTTTTTGTATTTTAGAAAAAACGTCTGACCATTTTCTCAATTGGATCATCAGTATTCTATGGAATTTACACTGAAAATGTTGTAATAAAATGTCACTTTAATTTTCCTTTTTAAAAAATCTCTTTCTACAAAACTGGTTGCATAAACTATGGTACATCCATACAATACAATGCTGTTTAGCCTTTGAAAAATGAGGCAAGAACACAAGTACTGCTATAGGACAATATGATGTACTTCTAAACAAACCACATAGAGAACTTAAGTTTGGATCTAAGTATCTTGTAATCAAACAAATAAAACATAAATTGGTAACTAGACATCATGTGCCTTGGAAGCAGTTAGGGTGGAGACTATCTTTTTACCATATGCTCTTTTTTGCTGTTTGATTTTTATTTTTTACCATGTGCATCTATGACTTAATCCACAAAATATTAAAGGAAAATGAAACAAATAAAACAGAAAAAAACAAGAATTTTTTGTGTGACTTCTCAATTTAAAACATAAAAATGTAACTCGTGTTTATTGGGTGGCTTTATAAAAAATGAACCCAATTTTTCAAGGTAGTTCACAGTTTATTTTGGAGTACAATCAAAATAATGGATACAAATAGCACATATAGAAAGGTTTGTGTTTACTAGTTTGATTGTGCTGCCATTTTAATTTTTTTCTAGTCGTAAAATAGAATAAAGTGTGTGCAAGGGTTAAAGAAAAAAATGACCTTCAATACGTTTATACCACAGCAATCTAACAAGCCTTAATCATCATTTCTTTTAAAATCGCTCTTTATGTCATTTAAGCCTAGAAATAGTGTATTCATGGAAAAATAAGGGATTATTATAGTATCATAACACACGATAAGAGTTACTAACTCAGTGAAGAATGCTAATGAGTGATTTAAAAAGTCGTTAACTTTTAATCACATAATTTTCCAGTTGGGACAACACGCTGTTATCTCCAGTAGAGTTAAGATGCCCCTCTGTAGCATACCTGATATTTATCATTAAGTTAGTGTAATTAAATTAACAACAACAAACATATTTTTATTTTATGCCTTGGACAACTTTTGAATACTAAACCATATGCATATTTGTCAAATTAACCCCTAAATTAATTTTAACCTCAAATTAAGAAAATAAGATTTAGTCAGAAGATTAGAGTTTCACTTGTAAACTCCAGTTAGTAAAAGACTCCCTAGATCACTACAGCTTTAACTCTCAAATTTAATCCTTTTTTAAACATTAAAAGCTCCTCAGCCTCACTAGTAATAGTAACATCAGAGTCATAAATATCCTGAGTTATAATTGAAAAAATAAGACAACTCTGCCAGATTTCATACAATCACGTTTTGGTTTTCCCTTCAAGAAAGCACATTTGTACAAAGTTCTTTGTTCTTGTAAAATCATCTTTCCATTTTCCATAACAGAATTTTAGACTTACAATTCATTCTACTTTTGTTAAATGTACCACCTGAATCTTTTGTTTTTATTCTGAAGTTCAATTATATAATTTTTTTTAACTTACCTACAAATTCCTGACTTTATGTCCTTTTGTGATGTTTTTCTGCCTTTAAATATTACTTTCTCTTTTCTGCTGCCTTCACCTGCCCGTCCCCATATTACCACCTATTAAAAAATTGTATCATCTTTCATTCTAGGTTAACTAGAAAAACTCCCTCCACCCAGTCTTGTCTGGTCCCCAAGTCAGATGCAACCACCCCACAGGTGACATCTTCTTTGTTTATACTTTATTTATGGTAATCAACACAGTCTGTATTGTCCTTTTCTTCATTTATGATTTACTTCCTCTATAAAAGTTTCCTGAAAGCAAAAGTACTTAACAGGTCACAGTTTTCTCTGACCTTCTGTATATTTAACGTCAAAATTAGCTTTGTGATATTAGTCATGTGTTTCTCTGGACATAATATATCCTCCTCAACTAAGTGGAAGCATTTGAGGGAGAGAAAAACTGATAACTTTTTTTTGTCGCCAATAATGCAGGCAAAGCATTAAAAATCCTTTCATTCAGATTTACCCACAAAATAACCAAGTAGGCAAAATGAAACAATTCTTCAACTGAAACTCTGTCATAGGCCTCCATATTTATTTGATAGAAAGCAAAACAAAACAAAACAAAAAAACTCTACTGGCTAAATTCCAGTTTTATTCTAAGTCAGGCTCATTACTATTATTATTAATTTTTAGACTTGGTTACAAATTACTGCTTCCTGGCTTCCTCCTTCTCCACACCCTCAATATAACTATTTCACGGCAACAGATACTGCAACTTATATATCTGCATGTTCATCTTGCTCTTTCTTGGACTTATGCTTGCATTTTACTCTTTATGGTAAATACCAGCTATGGTGATTTGCTCACATTTCTCTCTCTAACATTGGTGACCTATGGAGATTTAGATGGGTCCTTACTGTATTCAAGACAGGTATGATGGTCTACTTTACTGTCTACTGGTAAGTGTTCGCTGGTCCTTTTCCATACCCCTCTCAGGATATAAAGGGAATTTTACACATTTCCATGACATTCCCATGTGAAGAAAACTTAAGGGCTCATCTCCAGCTCACTCATGACTACGTTTGCCCTACTTTTGTCTCTGTTGTTCTCTTTACCCCTCTGGTCAATGGCAAATGTGATTCTGTTATGCCAAAGTAAAGTGGGGTCCTAATAAGTCCTACTTACACCCTTCCCAATGCATGCTTGGGTATAAAGAGACAGGGACACAGAACATGGTTCCTGCATTGCTTCTATATATGTTTTGATTTTTCCAGTCACCAAAGTTAAATCTTTGGAATCAAGTTCGTTCTCTTCTGTTTCCTTACCGGCATTTTTTTACCCCTCAAGCATGTATTGAATCCCTGCTATTTACCAGGCACTGAGTTGGAATCCACTCAACTGCAATGGGTTGTTTGTTGTTTGTTTACGCTGAGCACAAGGGATAAGGGAGAATATGAATGGTCCCTGTCTTCAAAGACTCTTAGACTAGTGCAAAAGACAATATACAAAATAATAATTACATAAGAGGGAAACGTGTGATGTGCTATCACTGAGGAAAGAGACCTATGG
>NW_004444046.1:809310-810925 GCF_000243295.1 Trichechus manatus latirostris | reverse complement strand
GTATGTTGACAGCAAAAATAAGTGATTGAGAGGAGTGAATGAGAAAAATTACAATGACATTGCATTTATGAGGGAGACTTTCCAAATTTTAATATTACAACTGGAGAGAAAACCAATAGTTATTGCAATGTCCCATTTCTTCTGATCCAGAGGAATGATCAGCTTTTGTGCTATCAATCACTGTCTTTCCTTACTGATTTGTTCCTGAAAATAACACTTTTCATACTAACATTACATTTATGAATGTTTTACATAATTTTATTAACTAATAGTTAATACTATAGACCTTCCACCTAGAAATATACTAAGAATATACTATAGAAATGTCAAATGTGAAATTCATTACAGGTACACTAAGCTCTCAGGATTTCAGGCAATTCTTATATCATTTTTATACCATGTGCTGGTTCCTTTATTTTGGCTGTTAATGCAATGAAAAAATGAATAACCATAACTGAAAAAGGACAGACTGAGTTACTGATGAGTTACGCTGTTGTTGTGTGTGGACTTGGAATTGTGTTCTCTGTAATTCACTGAAGAATAATTGTTAGCCATCAAATCCTCATATAAAGCATATTGTAGAAACAAAAGTTCCATTGGACATGTTGCAGCAGCAACAAACCAGACAAATCTGCAATTCAATTATTATAGTTTTGTAAAAACAAGTACACAAACAAAAATTTTTGGAAGTGAGTTATTGTTATTAAAAATATTGAAAATTCCTCAAGAAATTCATTGCCTCAGGATAAGAATTTCATAGTTTTAAAAACTCATAGCTCTTTAGTTGGCAATTCCTTTCAGAACTGAGCTTAAATACTCATGAATTCGAGAAGTTAGATAAATTTTGGTACACCCTTGTAATGGGATATACTATGAAGCTCTTAAAAATAATACAGTATGCAATTATCATAGAAGTATGAACATAATATCTTTCAGATTCAAAGCAAGATGAAATTGAAAAGGAGCAAGGACAGGAATGAAAAAAGCAGGGGATCTTCAGGACATTGTGCTGATGTGGAAGACAGAACAAGAGAATAATTTAAGATGTAGCCTCAAATGATTAAAAAGTTTCAAGCATGGGAATTACTCTGGCTTTGTTGCGGAGGAGGTGATTAGTGACTGAGAATAATAAAATACTGCACTTATTGAGCATATGGAGTCTCTGGGTGGCACAAATGGGTAAGCACTCCATTACTAGCCTAGAGGCTGGCGGTTTGAATCCACCCAGAGGTATCTTTGAAGACAGGCCTGGCATTCTGCATCCTAAAGGTCACAGCCTTGAAAACCCTATGGAGCACAGTTCTACTCTGCACAAGCGTGGTTGTCATGAGCGAGAATCAACTCAATGGCAAGTAACAACAACAACATTGAGACTTAATTTATGACAAGCACTTTTCTAAAGGCTAAATAAATATTAACTCATTTAATTCATACAATAACCATGTGGGGTAGGTCTTATCATCATCATCTTCTTTGGATGAATGGAAACAATAACACATCAAGACATTAAGTTGTTTTTCAAGGTAATAAAATCATTCACTGGCAGAGCTGAGATTTGAAGACAGCAGCCTACTGCCTGACCTGCAGATTTTGGGATTCTCCAGCTCCTGCAGCC
>NW_004444046.1:806893-808537 GCF_000243295.1 Trichechus manatus latirostris | reverse complement strand
GGAAGCACCTAACAACATATATATTTATATATGTATGTTTCACTGGTTTTGTTCCTTTAGAGAATCCAGCCTAAGACAGTCCTCATGAGTCAGAATCAAGTGGATGGAAACTGGTTTGGTTTTTGGTTTTTCTTTGTGTTGTACAGTCTAAAGGATTTTGGAAAATGCATAATGTCATGTATCCACCAGTAAAGTATCATACAGAATCATTTCATTTCCCTAAAAATCCCCTGTGGTCCACTTATTCTTCTCCCTGCCCCCAAACTCCTGGAAACTACTGATCTTTGCACTATCCCCATAGTTTTGTCTTTTCCAGAATGTCATATAATTGGAACCCCACAGTATGTGGCTTTTTCAGACTTGTCCCTTTCACTTACCATTATTAATTTAAAGGCTTCTCTGTGTCTGTTTGTGACTTGATAATGTGTATCGTTTCATTGCTGAATAATACTGCATTGTATGGATGTACCACAGTTTATCCACTCACCGATTGAAGGACATCTTGGTTGCTTCCAATTTTTGACGATTATGGATGAAGCTGTTACTGTATTTTTACACAAATAGCACACACCTTGTAATTTTTTTGCCAACCATGTCCTCCCCCTGTGAGGTATTCTCAAAGTTATAACTTACATTTTATATTTTTGTAAATATATTGTATTAAGTTATTGCTTGGATTATATTTTACACTAAATAGGGTCTTCTCCTGTTTGTAACTTAATGGCTAATGTATATATAAATGAACAAATGAAAGAAAAACTATCACAGAGGATAGGAATAAAAGCTACCATGAATATCTTGGGACTCCAGTCAGGAGAAAGTGTTAACTTTAAGAATTTGGTACTTGCTGTTTTATTTCTTTTATCATTTTTTTTTTTTTTACTGACTGTGACAAAGCTTACAATGGGCCTTATGAAACTGTCTTAAATTAATTGACATTTTCCCTAAGCCTGTTTAATGTTTGGATACTAAATTGACAGCCTTCATAACAGAACTAATCAGGCAATCTGACCAATGACTAGACTGAGTCCTTGTAACTACTATCTCAGGCGTGATCTCACTTCTGTTATATGAGTGGTTTATTGCCTAGCTTCAGAGTATTTCTGGACACTATATTTTGTAACTGCTCTAGTAACACTAGAGGCATTGGAATAGATGAAATGAATGTCAACTATGTGTCTTACTCTACTAAAATTAATTTATACAAAAATAAGAGCAAAATTGTTTGCATCATATCATCATATTATTGAAACATCCCTCTCTTAACTATGGCAAAGAAAAATCCATCATCTGGGTAATAGCCTTGTTACAATATAGTTTATAAAGTGACTATTTTTAAAAATAACAGTTTTTATATGAAGTCTTTTTTGAAAGAAATAAAAGTTGTTTCAGGTTATAGTAAACCTCATATTGCTTGATATGGGATAACAACTACTATTTATTGTTATCTGTTATCTATGCAGATAACAGAAAACTAAAATTAGTGTTAGTTACTAAGTAGTAATTTATTAGGTCTACCATTTTCCATGTCTTCGTAGAAAAGGTTGGAGACATTTTAAAAGCATGTGAAGCCTAGATAAATTCAAAGCCTCATAAAAAATCAGATTAGTGTTGTTAAATTCTATGATAATTATTAAGAAAATA
>NW_004444046.1:802958-805673 GCF_000243295.1 Trichechus manatus latirostris | reverse complement strand
GTAATAATACATGCTTACTTTTGTACTTAGTTTTGTATTCAATTGAGTGATTGCTTGGATTGAATTTCAAATTTTAATGCTTTCACTGATTTTTTAACCATATATTTCTCAACCTCAAATTATTCATTTAAATTTATTTTTTGTTCATTGTAATTAATTTTCCAATATTTACTTTTTAATAAAAATAATAATAACAGTAATAATAATAATGATAATCACAACTAACATTTATTGCCATGCACCAATATTTTCACTTTACATTTCTTTCCTAAAGCATACATCTCAAAACTTTAGCATGTCTAAAATTATTTGGTCTGACTATTCACTAACAATGCCTTTGCTATAACATATATTATAATAAATTTTCTGAAAGACCATGTATAAAAATAAAAATGAGCAATCAGCATGAAAACATGGCTATATATTTGTATAGCTAGAGATATATCGAATCTAGCATATTAAAAAACCCTTTTATTCACTATATAATAGCCGGCAGCAGCAATGAAACTGTCATTTGAACACACATCAGTCATTGCCACTGTTTTTTTAAGAGATTTATTGAGATGTGATTCATATACTATTACAGTTTGAATTATAACTCCTTCCGAAAGTTATGTCAAAGTTGTAACCCATACACCTGTGAATGTGACCTTGTTTGGGAGGGGTTTTCTTTTGTTAATTTAATTAGGTTATACTAGAGTAGGGTGTGTCCTAAAGCTAATAAATTCTGAGAGGTATCTTATAAAAAAACCAGAATAAAAACAGGAACAGACACAAGGGGAAGACAGATGTCATGTGAGAACTCATCTACAAGCAAAGAACACCAAGGGTTGTCAGCAGACACCATAAACTAGGAGAGAGGTTCACAGTTGAGACTTGATTTGGACTTTTAGCCTGCAAAATTGTGAGAAAATAAAAGTCTGTTCTCTGAAGCCACCCTCTTTTTGTGTGGTATTTTTTGCTATTAAGGCACTAGGTAACTAAGGCATATACCATATGATTCACCCGTTCAACACTTTCATGGATGAATTTTTTTTTTTTTTTTTTTTTTTAGTTTTTTTGGTGATACCATGTTTTTTTCATTAATGGAATGGATGCTGAATCATTGTTTGCTGGTTGTTTTTTATTATTTAAAAATGGGGTGCCAATTGCAAGCAGGCCGTATTGGTACTATGTTCTGGCAAACTATAGTACTGGCAAATGTTACATATATTGCTACCATGGCCCAGGAAGTGTGTTGCACTTCCTGGTTACACTTGAGCCATAAACTATCTTACTCAGCTTTCCAAAAATACGCAAAAATACATATAGAATACTAAATAAACATTCCACTTACTGCACATAATTGTTATCAGTTTCATTTAGAGTGGGCCATATTGGTATCATGTTCCATGAAGCACACCAAACATGTGGTACCTATTGGTACCATGGCCCAGTAAGCGCATCAAAAACTGTTTTCAACCAAAAAATACCTCATTTACTTAAATACCTCCAAAGACTGGTAACTGTACCTTCCCAGTAATGCAAAGGAAATAGTAAACATACTTGCAAGCCTTATCTCACTGTACAGAAGCCAAAAGGTACAACAGTTTCCTACGGAAAACATCCCCTCATACGAAGAGAGCTCAAAACTAAAGTGTGGTGTGGACTAACTTCCCTGTTTTTTCAGACACTTGTACAAGTATATGTCATGACGCTGGAACATACTAAAGTGGCTCGAATGAATGCCAGTACACCTCCAGGGGCAGAAACTATGAGTATAGGTTTATCTACCAGTAACCATTAGTCTCTGGTATTGTCTTCTTTTTCTCCCAGACTTCTTAATATGGGAGTTCCTCAGTGCTGAGTGTCTTTTACTCTTTTTCTTTCTCAAGTGACACTCATATTCTTGTAATTTCATCAAGACTCCTGAATTTAAATATTATGTATAGGGACATTGTTGTTGTTAAGTGTCGTTGAGTCAATTCTAACTCATTCACTTTGTACAACAGAATGAAACACTGCCTGGTTCTGCACCACCCTATCATTGCTATGTTTGAGCCCATTGTTGCACCCATTGTATCAATCTATCTCCTTGAGGCACTTCCTCTTTTTCACTGACCCTCTTCTTTACCAAGCATGATGTCATTCTCCAGGGACTGGTCCCTCCTGATAATATATCCAAAGTACATGAGATGAAGTCTCACCATCCTAGCTTCTATGGAGCATTCTGGCTGTACTTCCAAGATAGATTTGTTCCTTTTTCTGGAAGTCCAAGGAACGTTCAATATTCTTTGCCAACACCATAATTCAAAGACATTGATTCTTCTTCGGTTTTCCTTATTCATTGTCCAGCTTTCACATACATACAAGACTGTTGGAAATACCATGGTTTGGGTCAGGTGCACCATAGTCCTCCAAGTCACATCTTGCTTTTGAACACTTTTAATAGGTCTTTTGCAGTAGATTTGTCCAATGCAATATGTCATTTGATATCTTGACTGCTGCTTCCATGAGCGTTGACCGTGGACCAAGTAAAATTATATCCTTGAAAATGTCAATCTTTTCTCCATTTTTCATGATGTGGCTTATTGGTCCAGTTGTGAGGAGTTTTGTTTTATGTTCAGGTGTAATCCATACTGAAGGCTGCAGTCTTTGATCTTCATTAATAAGTACTTCAAGTTTTCTTAGCTTTCAGCAAGCAAAGTTGTGTCATCTGCATATCAAACATTGTTA
>NW_004444046.1:796537-801810 GCF_000243295.1 Trichechus manatus latirostris | reverse complement strand
GAGCAATTGATGGTCTGTCTATAATTGGCCCCTGGCCTTGTTCTGACTGATGATATTGAGCTTCTCCATGGTTTCTTTCAACAGGGTAGTTGATCTGATTCCTGTGTATACCATCTAGTTAAGTCCACATGTATAGTCGCCGTTTATATTGTTGAAAAATGGTACTTGCAATGAATAAGTTGTTGGTCTTGCAAAATTCTACCATGACATCTCTGGTGGTGTTTCTATCACCAAGGCCATATTTTCCAACTACCGATCCTTCTTTGTTTACAACTTTCACTTTCCAATCACCGGTAATTATCAATGCATCCTGATTGCATGTTTCATTAATTTCAGATTGATGAAGTTGGTAAAAATTTTCAATTTCTTCATCTTTGGCATTAGTGGTTAGTGCGTAAATTTGAATAATACTTGTAGAAACTGGTCTTCCTTCTAGGTATATGGATATTATCCTATCACTGATGGTGTTGTACTTCAGAATAGATCATGAAATATTCTTTCTGACAATGAATGTAACACATTCCTCTTCAATTCGTCATTCTCAGCGTGGTAGACCATATGATTGTCCAATTCAAAATGCCAATACCAGTCCATTTCAGCTCACTAATTCTTAAAATATTGACCTTTATGCATTTCATTTCATTTTTGACAACTTCCAATTTTCCTAGATTCATACTTAGTACATGCCACGTTTCAATTATTAACAGATGTTTGCTTCTGTTTCTTCTCATTTTGAGTGATGACTTAAAAAGGAGTAGAAATTCAAGAAGTACATTTACAGAATACAGGTTTTAAAAAATTCCTGACCCAAAACAGCTTGGAGCATGTTAATCTGACTTCACTGCATTACAAAATAACAGAACTGGAAAGGATATTCAGGATGGCCTGATTTAATCCCTTTAATTTTGTGACAGGACTTCTAATATCCAGAGGTTCAGAGACTTATTCAAGATCACATTGTGCAAGATGGGACCAGAAAACAGATCCTATGATTCTTAACTGAATGCAGTTTATACTCATTGTAAATTAAAATGATAAAATTTCCACTCTTGCTTTACTTGTTTAGAACATTTCTAGGGATTGATTTCTAATCCAGTTTACAAGTGACAGAGAAAACCTGTCACACTGCTTTGTAGTCATACCTTATATTTTAAATGTTTATATAAATGCACATGTTTTCTACATCTTTTTAAAATTACATTTTATGAAAAAGTAAAGAATCATTAGACTTGTAATTTAATGTTAATTGTAATTTTAAGACAAAAAAATGTGATAACTTACGAATTTATTTTTATAGCACTTCTCAAGTCCAGACTTTATATCTGACACTTTAATTAACATTTCCACTTGAAAATGTATAATGAATTTGTAAAGTTGCATGTCCAAACTGAATTCCTGCTCTACCACAAACCTGCTTTACTTACAGTCTTCCACTTCTCAGGTTATAGGAATTCCATGATTGTAGGTGTTGTTTATACAAAAAACATGTGAGTTCTCCTTGACTCCTTTCTTTAACTCACATTTCACATTAGCAAATATATTAGCCTTACATTGTAAACGGTATTCAATATCTAACCTGTTATCTTACCTTCACAGCTACCAATCTAGTCAGATCCCCATCTTTTCTCACCTGGATTATTGCTATATTCTCCTAAAAGTTATTCTGGCTCTTATGCTTGGCATCTTATAGTCTATTCTCAATTCCAGGAGCCAGAGTGATGAGAAGAGAAATTACATCTGAAGGGGGAAGATCTAATAAGCCTCATCTGATGCAGATCACAAGACACTAAACTTTGAGCCTGGTGCCATAATTTAGGGAGAGTCCTGGGGATTTTGGAAGATGATGATGTTATTTTGCATGTGGGAGAAATTGAAATAATTGTGGTCACAGAGAGGAGATTAGACCAGGATAAATAGCGAACTATGGCCATAAATATTGCCAAGTATGATTGCCCTTTTGCAATCTGACTGTCCCACTTCTCCCATCAGGAGGTAAGTTTATTTTCCCACTCTTCAATTTGGGTGATCTTATGACTTACTTGGAACAATAGAATATTGTAAAAGAAATGTAAAGTGATTTCCATGGCTAAGCCATAAGAAACCTTGCAACTTCCTTTCTAGCTTTTTTGAGATACTGCTCTTAGACTCCCTTATAAGAAATCCAGTCTCACCCACTGGAGGATAAGAAACCACAAAGAGGAGACAGTCAGCACCTACTACCAATGCTGTGAAATCATGAACCTTCCAGCCTAGCTACCCCTCTCTCTGAATACAGTTGCATAAATGAGCCCAGCAAAACCAGCAGAAAAACTGCTCAGGCAAAAAAAGAAAACTTGGAAAATAATAAATTATTCTTGCTTTAAAACCAGTAAGTTTGGAGGCAGTTTATAATGTAATGAAGATCAGCTGAAACACCTGGCTGCTGTAGTTAAAATTCTAAACTACTCCCTAATAACCCATCATTACTTACTCTGTTCTAGACTAGTGACCTTAAAAAATTATATAATTTAATTATTACTGTTAATTATCATTGTTTATTGTTTGTTGCATCAATAAAATTGCCAACACTACCATGAAATAGTGTTAGGACATGTAATATTTCCAGAAAAAAATATTAAAATGAGATGCTTTATCACCTATATATTTGTGTCACATCACAAGCAAAAAGTATATGTTTCTCAGAATGCTTTTACTTATCTGGTTATTTCACAACTTTTTTTCCTTTATAATTTTATAATCATATAAGAAGGTTGAGGAGGCAGAGCCAACATGGCAGTATAGACAGACACCATGCTGTCCATCTGCAGCAAAGACCTGAAAAACTAAGTAAAACAAATATCAGTACTGGAACCCTAAGCATCAAATAAAGGGATAAAGAACTAGATCAAGCACTGACTGGAATAAGAAACTGACAGAGAAGAGAGAATGAGGAGACCTATGGAGTGGAGGTTCCCTACCAGCTAACTCGGCACAGATTCACCATCTTGGACTACAGCCACCAAGAACCGTGAACAGGTAGTATGAGAAGGCAACTTCACAGGGCTCCCAACAGGAGACAGAGCACCTGGTAACCAGGGATACACGCTTTCCCACCCCACCCCTCACCCTTCTTCCCTGTGGAGCCTCCACCGCTTTCCAACAGATCATGGTCGCTCAGCCAGAGAGACATAAGCTCACTGCTGCCCATGTCTACCCTACGCCCAATGGCTGGTTCCCCTGACACCATTTTTTAATTTTTTTGGCTTTTTTTGTTTCTTCTCTCTCTCTCCCTTCTTTCCTTTCCTTTATCCCACCCAGCTAGGTCCATGTGCCATCCCTGACCCTTCTCAATAGGCCACGCTGCACTGCTCAGCTAGAGAGCCACTGGCACAAAGCCTACCCTGGTCTGTGCCACCCCCACAGGCTGGCTCCTTCAGCACCATATTTTGTTATTCTTGTTGCTTTGTTTCTTCTCTATCCCTTTCTTCCTTTCCTTTCTCCTGCCCACCTACCCCATGTGCTGCCACCACCCCTTCTTGATGGGCCGTGTTACAGTGGCCAGCTAGAGAGCCACTGGCATCGTCTCCTGAGTTCTGTGCCACCCCCACCAGCTGCCTCCTTCAGTATCAATTATTATTATTATTTTCTTTTGTTTTGTTTTGTTTTCTGTTTCTTCTCTCTCTATCCCTTCCTTTCTTTCCTTTTTCCTGCCCAGCTAGCCCTGTGTGCTGTCCCTGCCCCCCTCTCAACAGGCTGCACTGCACTGCTTGGCTAGAGAGGCACTGGTACATGACCTCCCCAGGTCTGTGCAGACTCACCAGCAAACTCCCTCAGCACCAAATATTTTTTTGTTGTTTGTTTGTTTCATCTCTCTCTGTCCCTTCCTTCCTTTCCTGTGTCCTGCCCATCTAGTCCTGTGCAGCATCCCCATCCCTTCTCTAAGGGCTGTGGCACCAGCTTGGCTAGAGAGCCACCAGCACACGGCCTCCCCAGGTCTGCGCTGCTTCCACTGGCTAGCTCCCTCAGTGTCATGTTTTTTTTTTTTCCAGTTTGTTTGCTCTGTTCTTTTTTTTTTTAATTCTGTTTCTTATCTGTTTCTCCCTTCCATCCTATCCTTTCTCCCACCTACCTAGCCCCAGGTCCACACTGCCTCCAAAGACAACTCTTTCAGTGCCATCTGTTTTTTGTTTTGTTTCTTTTTCTCTATGTCTTCCTTCCTTCCTGCCTTTTCTCTTGTCCACCTACCACATATGCTGTCCCTGCCCCTTCTTGACAAGCAATGTTGCAGCACTCAGCTAGAGAGCCACTGGCACTCAGTGTCCCTGAGTCTGTGCCATCATTAGTGGCTGGCTCACTCCGTGCAGCTTTTTGTTGTTGTTGTTTCTTCTTTCTGTCTCCCTTCCTTCTTAACCTTTCTCCCACCCACCTAGCCCCATGCACCATTCTCCCCCTTCTCAACTGGCCGTGCTGCCCCACTTGGCTAGAGAGTCATTGAAACATGGCCTCCCCAGGTCTGTGCCACCTCCACAGGCCAGATCCCTCAGTGCCATCATTTTTTATTTGTCTTTATTTTTCCCCTTTGCCTTCTCCTTCTCCCACCTAGGCCCTACACTGCCTCCATCCCTTCCTGAGGGGCTGTGCCTAGCTGCCCAGTGAGAGTGACACCAGCTTGACACCACTATGATTCTACTTACTCCTACAGCTGGTGCACTCAGCACCGTATCTATTTTGTTGTTGTTGTTTTTGTTTGTTTGTTTGTTTCTTCTCTCTCTTTCCTTTCCTTTCTCCCACCCACCTACTCCTGCGCACCACCTATGCCCCTTCTTGACAAGTCGAGCTGTACCACTTGGCTAAAGAGCCACCAGCACATGACCTCCTTGGGTCTGCCCCATCACTACCCACTCAATTCCACTGCACAGCCATTTTATTAAGTTTTTCCTTTTTTTGTGATTTTTTTTTTAAATTTCTGCTCCTTTATCTTCCTTCTCTCATCTATTTAGCTCCACATATCACATCCTCTCCCTTCCCTCCTGCCTATGAGCACCATGTGCCAAGCACCATGCCTCCAAAGCAGTATAGGTACAGGACTCTGGACATCAACCCACACTACCCCCTGGAGCCACCTTACCAGCTCCAGTCCATGCTGCGAATGACCCATCCCCACTTGTCTCCCCATTGGACCTTCCCTGCTTCACCATAGCTGAGTGACAAGCTCTGCCCACCTGGACATGTTGGTGAGAAGTATCATGCCCAAAGACAGCAAGCAAAAAAAAAAAAAAAAAAAAAAAAAAAAA
>NW_004444046.1:789917-796437 GCF_000243295.1 Trichechus manatus latirostris | reverse complement strand
CCTGCCTAGACATAACCAAATACAAAAAAGCAGGACAAAACAAACAAATTTACAATCAATAAGTGAAGAAAATAATTCCTGAATACCCTAGAATCAACAGAAAATTTCAAAACATATAAAAAGAACAGGACAGGATGGCTCTAGAAAGGGACCAATAGAAAACACATCATCTGACCTTCCAGAATAAGAAAAGGTACTGAAACTACGTGGAAGGGAATTCAAAATTCTAATATTCAGAGCTCTCCAAGAGATTAAGAAAGAGATGAAGGAAAACACAGACAAAAACAAGGAAAAAATAGACAAAATCATGGAAAATACAGGCAAAATAAGGACAAACACAGACAAAGCAATAGAAGAATTGAGCAAAATACAAGAACAAACTGTCAATATAAATAAACAGCTAGAAATCTTACATAAACAGCAGTTAGAAATCCAAAAGATAAACAATAAAATTTCAGAAGTAGACACTGCAGCAGAAGGTTTTAGGAGCATACTATAAACAATGGAAGACAGGATCAGCAAAATTGAAGACACATCCTTGGATACCACTTTATTTAAGGAAATATCAGACAAAAGAATGAAGAAAACTTGAGAACAATGTGGGATACAATCAAGAACAAAAATTTGCATGTGATCAGAGTTCCAGAACAGGAGAAGAAAATGGAAAACACAGAGAGTATCATTGAATATTTGCTGACAGAAAACTTCCCAAATATCATGAAAGATGGAAGGCTGACAACTCAAGAAGCTCAATGAACCCCACATAGGATAGGCCCCAAAAGAAAGTCCCTAAGACATATTATAATCACGCTTGCCAAAACCAAAGACAAAGAAAGAATCCTGACAGCAGCACAAGAAAAACAAAAATTACAAAGGGAAACAGTAAGACTAAGCTCTGATTACTCAGCAGAAATCATGCAGGCAAGAAAGCAATGGGAGGACATATACAAAACATTCAAAGAAAAAAAATTGCCAAACAAGAATAATATACCCTGCAAAACTCTCACTCAAATATGATGGCAAAATAAGGACATTTCCAGATAAACAGAAATTAAGGGACTATGTAAACACCAAACCAAACTTACAAAAATTATTAAAGGGAGTCCTTTAATTAGAGAATCAACAACATCAGAAAAAAACCTGAATCTAGGACACAGGACTGCATTAAACAGACACCAACCTAGATAATGAACTCTCAAGGATAAAACAAAACAAAAAGATTTACAACAGGGAACCAGAGATGTCAATCTGTAAATGACAATAAGATCAAAACAGTAAAAGAAGGAATAAACGGTGTAGATATTGAACTTTCAAATGGAGAGGAAGTCAAGGCAATATCAAGTAATACAAGACTGGTATAAACTTAGGAAGATACGGATAAATTTCAAGGTAATCACAAAGAAAGCTAACAAACATCAAAATGAAGAAAAACATAAAATCTCAGTAAATACAAAATCTACAAAAATGAAAGACATGAAAAAAAATCCACAAACAAAAGGAATTCAGCACAGGAGAGTAAGAGGAATAAAGAAAACGTCAGCACCACAAAAAATAAGCATTACAAAATGACACCAATAAACTCACATCTATCAAAAATGATACTGAATGTAAATGACTTAAAAGCTCCCATAAAGAGACAGAAAGTGACAGAATGTATATCAAAAAAGGACTCATCGATATGCTGTCTACAAGAGACACACTTTAGAAAGACATAAATATATTAAAAATCAAAAGATGGAAAAATATATATCAAGCAAACAGAAACCTAAAAAGATGGAAACAACCTAAGTGCCCATCAAAGATGAATGGTTAAATAAACTATAGTACAGACACACAATGTAATACTACGGAACCTTAAAGAACAATGATGAATCTGTGAAACATCTCACAGCGCGGATGAATCTGGAGGGCATTATGGTGATGAAGTAAGTCAATCACAAAAGGACAAATACTGTCAGAGGCCACTATTATAAAAAAAAACTCGTGAAAAGTCTTAAAAGAAATAATTTTGATGGTTATGAAGAAGGGGAGAAGTAGGGAGGGAAAAACACTAACTAAACAATAGGTAAGTGTTAACTTTGGTAAAGGGTAAGACAGTATACAATACTGGGAAGTCAGCCCAACTTAACCAAGGCAAAGTTGTAGGAGAACCATAGACACAACCAAACTCCCTGAGGGACTGAATTACTGGGCTGAGGGCTGGTATGCATGGTCTTGGGGGACATCTAGCCCAATTGACATAACATAGTTTATAACAAAAATATTCTAACTCCTACTTTGGTGAGTAGCATCTAGGGTCTTAAAAGCTTGTGAGTGGCCATCTAAAACACTCCTATGGTCCCATCCTGGTGGAGCAAAGAATAATGATGAAAATGAAAGACATAAGGGAAGGATTAGTCCAAAGGACTAAAGGACCACAACTGCCAAGGCCTCTATCAGACTGAGTCCAGCACAAGTAGATGGTGCCCAGCTACCATCACCTACTGCTCTGACAGGGATCGTAATAGAGGGTCCCAGACAGAGCTGGAGAAAAATGTAGAACAAAATTCTAACTCACAAAAAAAGAACAAACTTACTGGTCTGACAGAGACGGGAGAAACCGCGAGAGTATGGCCCCTGGACACCCTTTTAACTCAGTACTGAAGTCACTCCGGGGGTTTACCCTTTAGCCAAAGATTAGACAGATTCATGAAACAAACAATAATAAACGTAACTCAAGCATGTATATGAGACTAAATGGGCACACCAGCCCGGGGGAAAGGATGAGAAGGCAGGATGGTACAGGAAAGCTGGACTAATGGAAATGGAGTACCCAAGCTCTAGAAGGGGAGAGTGTTGACATGTCACAGGATTGGCAATTGTCTTAGGCTGGGTTCTCTAGAGAAGCAAAACCAGTAAAGTGTATAAATATATATAGAGAGAGAGATTATATCAAGGAAACAGCTCATGTGACTGTAGAGGTTAGAACGTCCCAAGTCCGTGGATCAGGCTCGAGGTCTCTCCCAAGTCACACAGCTGCAGAAGCTGGCAAGCCCAAGATTGGCAGGTCAGGGAGCAGGGCTCCAGCTCACAGGCTGTGCAGATCGACGAATCCCAGGTTCGGCAGATAAGCTGACAGCTCAAGTCCCAAGAACGGGAGATGAGATGACAGTAAGCAGCCACAAGATCCAGAGACAGCAAAAAGCCAGAACATGTGCTTATATACAGACGCGGGCCACCCGCCCAAGGAGACTCCCTTTCATCTGATTGGCTACTCACAGCATATTCAATCATGGGAGTGATTACATTAAAACACTGAGATTCATGGCCCAGCCAAATTGACACACAATCTTAACCGTCAGAGTCCACCCCTTGTCAACTTGGCACATGTACGTGTTTCCTCAAACCAAATATAATTTCTGAATATAGACAATTAGAAAGTCATACTTGTGCTTAACATGATACAACTAACACGCGTACAATCGAAAATGCGCGAGCCCCGTTTATAGCTTATATTTTATAAGTGAAGGAAACAAAAGTATTTGATGCACACATACAAAGTAGAAATACTCATAACAATTATAGTCCCCGTTTCTGCAACTGGTCACATGGCCATAACTGGTATTTAGAACTACCTTCTTCCACCACCCATACTGTAATCCCTGTGCCCTCAGCAAGCACCTCGGCTGGTCATGGTTCTTTGCCTGGTGGGGTGATGAAAACCTTCATCCCTGAAGGGTCTGGGTCATTAGTAGTCATGTCAGAATTAGGTTGCTGTAGTTTTCCATTGACTTTAATCACAAGGCATGGTAGTACTAAGAGATGCCCCAAGACATCTCCTGCATTCTAGACATACTCTTTTTTACCTCCATTATGTAATATCAGTATGATTTCCTCTGGGTAATCAGGATCAATCACACCAGCCAGTATGGTAACTCCCTTCTTTGCCTGTTGATCCAGAGGCATAAAGAGCCCAAAGTGGCCAGGTGGCATTCTTAACTTCCAGTTCTATGGAATCAGTGATGTGTCTCCAGGTGGGAGCATTCTTCCCTTTGGAACTAAGACCTCTAGGCCTGCAGAGCATAAGGTCATGGGGACAGGAAGCAAAAATCTTGCAAATGGGTCACTAGGGGTAATAGTGAGTGGCGCCACTCCCATTTCCACCCCTTGATTCCTGGACCCGTGAATCCTGGCTATGGGAGAAACAGCACCATATATTGAATGCCGGTTTAAAGCATACACAGCCTCCTGGAGAACATTGGCCCAACCCTGCAAGGTATTGTTGCCTAGCTGGCACCGTAATTGTGTCTTTAGAAAGCCATTCCATCGTTCTATCAAGCCAGCTGCTTCAGGATGAAGGGGAACATGGTAAGACCAGTGAATTCCATGAGCATAGGCCCACTGATGTGCTTCATTTGCTGTGAAGTGAGTCCCTTGATCTAAGGCAATGCTGTGTGGGATACCATTATGGTGGATAAGGCATTCTGTAAGTCCGCAGATGGTAGTTTTGGCAAAAGCATTGCGTGCAGGGAAGGCAAATCCATATCCAGAGTAAGTGTCTATTCCAGTAAGGACAAAACGCTGCCCTTTCCATGATGGAAGTGGTCCAAGGTAATCAACTTGCCACCAGGTAACTGGCTGATCACCTCGAGGGATGGTGCCATATTGGGGACTCAGTGTTGGTCTCTGCTGCTGGCAGATTAGGCACTCAGCAGAAGCTGTGGCCATGTCAGTCTTGGTGACTGGAAGTCCATGCTGCTGGGCCCATGCATAACGTCCATCCCTGCCACGATGGCCACTTTGTTCATGAGCCCATTGAGCGAAGATGGGAGTAGCTGGGGAAAGAGGATGACTTGTTTCCACAGAATGCATCATCCTATCCACCTGATTGTTAATATCCTCTGCTGAGGTCACCATTTGGTGAGCATTCACTTGAGACACAAATATTCTTTAGCCCATTTGGAGAGGTCTATCCATATACCTCTTCCCCATAAATCCTTGTCTCCAATTTTCCAATCATGTTCCTTCCAATTACCTGACCATCCAGCCAAACCATTGACCACAGCCCATGCGTCAGTATATAATCACACATCTGGCAATTTCTCTTTCCAAGCAAAGTGAACAACCAGGTGCAATGCTCCAACTTCTGCCCATTGAGAGGATTTCCCTTCATCACTGTCCTTCAGGGAGGTCCCAGAAAGGGGCTGTAGTGCTGCTGCAGTCCACTTTCAAATGGCGCCTGCATATCGCGCAGAACCATCTGTAAACCAGGCAGGAGTTTTCTCTTCCTCAGTCAACTGATCATAAGGAACTCCCAATGAGGCCATAGGTGCAGAATGGGAGATGGAAGGTAATGTGACAGGAGTGGAGACCATGGGCATTTGGGCCACTTCCTCATGCAACTTACTTGTGCTCTCAGGTCCTGCTCGGGCCCAATCTCGAATATCCCACTTCCATTTAATGATGGACTGCTGCTGTGCACATCCAACTTTATGGCTCTGTGGGTCAGACAACACCCAGTTCATTATGGATGGCTCAGGCCTCATGGTGACTTGGTGTCCTATGGTTAAGCATTCAGTCTCTATTAAGGCCCAGTAACAAGCCAAAAATTGTTTCTCAAAAGGAGAGTAGTCATCTGCAGAGGATGGCAAAGCTTTGCTCCAAAATCCTAAGGGTCTAAGCTGTGATTCACCAATAGGTGTCTGCCAAAGACTGCAAACAGCATCTCTATCTGCCACAGACACTTCAAGCACCATTGGATCAGCTGGATCAAATGGTCCAAGTGGCATAGCGGCTTGCACAGCAGCCTGAACCTGTTGCAGAGCTTTCTGTGTTCTCGTCCCCACTCAAAACCACCAGCTTTTCAAATCACTTGATAAATAGGCTGGAGTAGCACACCCAAATGAGGAATATATTGCCTCCAAAATCCAAAGAGGACCACTAGGCGTTGTGCCTCCTTTTTAGTTGTGGGAGCATCAAGATGCAATAACTTATCCTTCACTTTAGAAGGAATGTCTCTACCTGCCCCACACCACTGGACCCCTAGAAATTTCACTGAAGTGGAAGGTCCCTGAATTTTTGTGGTGTTAATCTCCCACCTTCTAGCATGCAAAAGTTTTACCAATAAGTCCAGAGTCATTGACACTTCTTCCTTACTAGGTCCAATCAGCATAATGTCATCAATGTAATGAACCAGTGTGATATCCTGTGGAAGGGAAAGGCGATCAAGTTCCTGTGGACTAAATTATGACATAGGGCTGGAGAGTTAATGTAGCTCTGAGGTAAGCAAGTGAAGGTGTATTGTTTGCCTTGCCAGCTGAAGGCAAACTACTTCTGGTGGTCCTTTGAAACAGGTATGGAGAAAAAGGCATTAGTCAGATCAATAGCTGCATACCAGGTACCAGGAGATGTATTAATTTGCTCAAGCAGTGAAATTACATCTGGAGCAGCAGCTGCAATTGGAGTCACCACCTGGTTAAGTTTTCGATAATCTATTGTCATTCTCCAAGATCCATCTGTTTTTTGCACAAGCCAAATAGGC
>NW_004444046.1:788565-789683 GCF_000243295.1 Trichechus manatus latirostris | reverse complement strand
TCAAGGATCCAATGTGGGGGTTCTACCAGTTGCTGAGTATATCTATTCCAATTATGCATTCTGGAACTGGGGAAATCACTACAGGATGGGTTCGGGGACCCACCAGACCTACTGTGAGACAGACATGAGCCAAGACTCCATTAATAATCTGACCTCCATATGCCCCCACTCTGACTGGTGGGCCACAGTGATGTTTTGGATCTCCTGGAATTAGTGTTAGCTCAGAGCCAGTATCCAGGAATCCCCCAAAATTCTGATCATTTCTTTTTCCCCAATGAACAGTCACTCTTGTAAAAGGCAGTAGGTCCCTTTGGGGAAGGCTGAGAGAAAGATGAACAGTAAAAATTTTTGGCAGTGTTTTGGAGTCCTTCCTCAAGGGGACCCAGCCTTCCCTTCATTCAAGGGGTTGTGGGTCTTTAAACTCGCTCAAATCTGGGAATTGATTGAGGGACTGTGACTCTCTATTCTGGCGATTTGAGTTAGACTGCTGTTCACCTGACCTAGAATTCAACCGTTTGTATAGATCAAGTAAATATTTAGTAGATTTCTTATTTATTTAACTCCTAGGGACACCATGACTAAGTAGCCAATGCCATAAGTCCATATGAGTCAGACTATTCTGATTACTGCTTTGACTTCTCTGTCCATTACTGTAACCAGGTCCCCCTTGTCTTCATTGATTGAGTGCAGCCACTTGGCCCCTACTACCACGGGGTCCAATCAGCCCCATTGTAGTTAGGTGTCTTAATTCAGTTAGGGCAGTTCCCATTGTCAAATCTGACTTACATAAAATAGCAATCACAGTAGTCTTCAAGGATGCTGGAGTTCCCTTCACAAATTTGTTCCTCACAGTTGTGGTAAAAGGTGTGTCCTCTGGACACTCCATATGCGGGTCTGTGGGTCTAACTTAATAAACCCACTCTAGCATGCCAATTTCCCTAAGCCTTTGGATACCTTCTTCTACAGTATACCAAGGCAGGTCTGGTACTTCAACTTGATTTAGTGTCAGCCACCTTTATAATCCATGCTTCAGCAACCCAACCAAATAAACTATTAGATGCTTTCCTAACTTCTCTAGCTGAAACATTGAAGGAACAGTCTGTGCTCAGTGGACCCAT
>NW_004444046.1:780430-787369 GCF_000243295.1 Trichechus manatus latirostris | reverse complement strand
AGTCCATGGATCAGGGTAGAGACCTCTCCCAAGTCACACAGCTGCAGAAGCTGGCAAGCCCAAGATTGGCAGGTCAGAGAGCAGGGCTCCAGCTCACAGGCTGTGCAGATCGACAAATCCCAGGTTCGGCAGATAAGCTGACAGCTCAAGTTCCAAGAACAGGAGATGAGATGACAGGAAGCAGCCACAGGATCCAGAGAGAACAAAAAGCCAGAACGACTGCTTATATACAGATGTGGGCCACACCCCCAAGGAGACTCCCTTTCATCTGATTGGTTACTCACAGCATATTCAATCATGGGAGTGATTACATTAAAACACTGAGAATCACGGCCCAGCCAAGTTGATACACCATCTTAACCATCACAGCAACAAATGTCACGAAATAATATGTGCATTAATTGTTCAAGGAAAAAACAAATTTTCTCTGTAAATATTTGTCTAAAGCACAATATAACAAAACTAAATAAAAAAAAAAAATTCCAGTTGATCTTTTGGTTAACAACCTAGCACTTAACCAGTACATTATAAAACCAAACCCATTGCCACTGAGTTGACTCTGACTCACAGTGACCCTATAGGACAGAGTAGAACTGCCCCATAGGGCTTCCAAGGAGTGGCTGGTGGATTCAAACTGCTGACCTTTTGGTTAGCAGCCAAGCTCTTAAACATTGCAGCTCCAGGGCCCCAACCACTACATTAGGAAACCTAAAAATCTGTTAGGCTTCCAATGCCATCCTGGGCCAATTTCCAAACCCAAACCCTACCATCAACTTTAAATAGCAGAGTAAGTGTATGTAGTTGAGGGAAAGGCAATTTTTAAAGCAAAGTGCCAGCATGTTCATGTGGCCTTCAACATCCCTGGATCTAATGTTTCAAATATTGCCTTGTGATATCAGATACATTTTTAAAAAAGCCTGCATTTGTGATTCTAGCTATTCTCTCATCATCTTCCCTCGCACCATATCACTGGATTAATGTCAGACAATGTAAACTCCTTAACAGGGCTGATGCTGACTTTGGTTTGTTTTCTGTTTTATTATCCAGTAATCCTGCAGAAATTCTGGACCTTTCAAAGGCATGATTTTTAGTCTCTTGGTTACTAAGTTACTTGTGAAGTGACAGCTTTATTCCCAATAAATCAAAGAGTATGAACACAGTAGGAAATAATGCAAAATATGACTTGAAACACTGGAGAGTAAATATTCTCCCACTTCTCTCACTCAAATTATAATATTAATATTAGGTAAAAATTGCACCACATTTTACAGTTTACATTCATCTTATTTCATCATCACTTGTGAAGAAACAGAACTTCCATGGAATTTTTGTCTCTTCGAAAAAATTGTGCATTATGCATGTGGAGAAGTAGATCTGCCTCCAATCCAATGCTGATTTCACAATGTTACATTCCCTCCCATTAGAGCTGAATAGTGGTGTTGCAGTTTGGTTTCCCTCAGTGCAGATAGTGAGATGAAGTTTGGTCCCTAAGATATTTATTATGGATCAATATGTGTGAAAGCAAGAGGGAAGAAATATAAGGCATTGGAGAGAAGTTGTATTGATATATAGGCATAAAAAATGCTTGCCAACCTGAAAGAGAGTTCTGGAACAATTCTTGTCCAGCAGAATGTCACAGGTTGGGCCAGAATGCCTTCGCCTTTATACTCCTGTTTTCCTCAGTTAACACTTGCGAATTTCCCTAGGAAAAGCTTGACCTCAGGCTAGTCAGTGCTCTGCAGGAGTTGATAACTGGAGGCTGTCTGTCTGGTGACTGCACCCACCACAGCTCAGCAGCAAGTCCTTCCTTGAAGGAGATTTTGTGGGCTCATCTCTGTGTCTAACACAGTTGTTATAAAAAGAAACTGCTTTAGCTGGTAATTATCTCTAACACAGTCATGCGCCTCATAATGGCTGTTCAGGCAGTGTCTGACCACGTATATGTCCATGGTCTCATAAAATTATAAGAGAGTTCAGAAATCCTGGTTGGAGCATAGGACATAGACAATGTAACTGGACGTAGTGAACACAACAGCTTCCTATATGCAGTGCATGTACGTCATGTCCTTATATACAAAATGATTGTGCTGCCAGGAGTATAATGCATATATAACGTATTGTACATGTCAGAAGACAAAAGGTAAATGGTTAGACTGTATGGTGTTAAAACAAAATAAAACAGATCAATTTACAAGAAATAATTTGGGAAATGCTCTAAAAATAATCTGGAGGTGGTGATGGTGATGCAGCAGAATGAAATACTTAGTACCTGGTCCTGAAGTAAATAATGTAGGGGAGGGCAGGACCAAGATGGTGGAGTAGTCAGATGCTTCCAGTCATCCCTCTTACAATAAAGACCCAAAAAACAAGTGAATTGATTATATACCACAATCTAAGGCCTGAACATCAAAGGCAAAGTTGAGGAATCTGACTGAGTGGCAGGGGAAGGGAGAGACTGTTCGGAAGCAGCGAGGAGTTGCCAGACCTGACCCAGAGGGAGCCAGAGCCCTTCAGGCTAGATCTGCTCCTGGTGCGCGGTAATCCAAGCAGTGGCTCTTGGGAGACGTTTTTCAGATAGGGAGAGACCCAGTGGCAGAGAGTCTACTCGGCCATCCAGAACCAGTGATAAGCAACTCTGCAAAAGAGAAGTATTTATGTCTGGCTTACCGAGTGGATCAAAAATACCTCTCTTGGGTGAAACTTCTCTCCCATTTACCTCCCTACTCCCTGCTCTGCTCTTGGTCTGGTACAGCTTCAGCGACTGCTGAGTGCCCTGGGCTGGAAGGAGGACCCATCACTAGCCCTGAGCCATTCTCCCAGCCTTGGAGAGAGAACAAATTAACAAATGGGGAAAAAAATCTGCCAGCTCCCCTAAGCCAGGAACTCAGGGTAGGCCCACCTCCTTTGCCTGGGCATAGGCATAAGAGGTCTATGGACTTTGAGTGCCTTTCCCCTGCATAGACTTGTGTGGGCCCGTTTCAACAGTGTAGGCCCTCATTACCACAGTATAACAGGATAGATACCTGAAGTCTAACTTCAATTGTTTCAGCTATGAAGTGGCAGGTTCTTGACATTTGACACTGCTCTGCCCATTGAGCAGGGTCTTCACCTACCCACATCAGAAGCCTGAGGACTGGTGGCTCCACCCATGACACCTAGCCACCTGTAACAGTGGCCCAAGAATAAGAGGGTCCCCCCAGTCCTTACAGCCAACAGCATTGGGTGCTCATATTCCAGCTGCAAAACTGACCCATTTACACACCCTAGGGAACAGGGACACATTTTCCTCCCGGACACTTGGGGGTGGCCGTTGGCCTCCTACTTGCTCAGTGTGTGACCCCTGCTGCATCTGGATGCCTGTGCCTACACCAATCACCCATGCCTGTCTAGGACTGTAGGTGTGAGCCTACACCACACACTTGGTGACCCACTACCTGGACACTTGAGCTGAATCTATACAGGACGAGTGGATGGACTACTGAGCTCACATACTTAGTGGCAGTTCTGGCCACCTGGTGGCAGGATGTTGGAGCTCAGGGGCACTGGTGATTGGGCTAGCTCCCACTGCCTATTTGAACATATCAAAACAAATAAAACAAGAAGCAAGGACACAGTAAGCAAACATAAAATAAAATATAATAACTTATTGATGGCTTGGAGACAACAGTCAATATCAAATCACATAAAGAAGCAGACCATGATGACTTTAGCAAACTCCCAAAATAAAGAATCAAAAAATTTTCTGGGGGAAGAGAATTTCTTGGAATTACCAGAGGCAGAATACAAAAGTTTAATATACAGAACTCTTCAAGAGATCAGGAAGGAAATTATGCAAAATGCAGACCTAGAAATAGAGGAACTTAAGAAGATTAAAGAAGAGCATAATGACAAACTTAACAGGCTTCACGAAGCCACAGAGAGACAGCAATCAAAAATCCAGAAGATTAACAATAAAATTTCAGAACTAGATAACTCAATAAAAAGTCATAGGAGCAGAATTGAAGGAACGGAAGTCAGAATCAGTGAGATTGAAGATAAAGCACTTGACACCAAATTATTTGAGGAACAATCAGATAAAAGGATTTAAAAAAATGAAGAAACTCTAAAAATTATGTGAGACTTTATCAAGAGAAATAACCTACGAGTGATTGGAGTACCATAATAGGGGAGAGAACAGAAAATACAAAGAGAATTTTTGAATATTTGTTGGCAGAAAACTTCCCTGATATCGTGAAAGATGAGAAGATATCTATCCAAGATGCTCATCTAACCCCACATAAGGTAGATCTCAAAAGAAAGACACCAAGACGTATTACAATCAAATTTGCAAAACCAAAGCTAAGGAGAGAATTTTAAGAGTGGCTAGGGATAAATGAAAGTCATCTCCAAAGGAGAGTCAATAAGACTAAGCTCAGACTACTCAGCAGAAAACATGGAGGCAAGAAGGCAATGGGATGATATATATAAAGCCTTGAAGGAAAAAAAAACCACCAGCCAAGAATTATATATCCAGCAAAACTGTCTCTCAAATATGATGGCAAAATTAGAGCATTTCTAAATAAACAGAAGTTTAGAGAATTTGCAAAAACCAAACCAAAATTACAAGAAATACTAAAGGGAGCCTTCCGGTTAGAAAATCAGTAACGTCAGATAACAACCCAAGACTAGAACATAGGACAGAGCAACCTGATATCAACGTAGCGAGGGAAGTCTCAAAAATAAATCAAAGTTAAAACACTGAAAATAAGGAAACAGAGATGTCAATATGTAAAAGATGATAACATTAAAACAGGAAGAGGGGCTGAAAAATGTAAACATAAAATTTTCATATGGAGAGGAAGTCAAGGCGATATCAGAAATAAGACTGGTTTAAACTTAAAAACATAGGGGTAAATATTAAGGTAACCACAAAGTGAAACTAACAATCCTACACATCAAAACAAAAAACAAGAAAAATATAAAGACTCAGCAAACACAAAATCAGCAACAATGAAAAACATGAAAAGAAAGTACATAAACAAAAATGACAGCGTGGAAAATTAAGTGGAACAAAGAAACTGTCAATAACACACACAAGAAAACATCAAAATAACAGCACTAAACTCATACCTATCAATAATTACGCTGAATGTAAATGGACTAAATGCACCAATAAAGAGACAGAGAGTGGAAGAATGGAAAAAAAAAAAAAAAACACAATCCATCTATATGCTGCCTACATGAGACACATCATAGACCTAAACACAAACAAACTAAAACTCAAAAGATGGAAAAAACTATATCAAGCAAACAACACTCAAAAAAGAGCAGGAGTGGCAATATTAATCTCTGACGAAATAGGCTTTAAAGTAAAATCCACCACAAAGGATAAGGAAGGACACTATATAATGATTAAAGGGTCAATACCAGGAGGACATAACTATAACAAATATTTGCACACCCAATGATTGGGTTCCAAAATACATAAAACAAACTCTAACAGCATTGAAAAGAGAGATAGACAGCTCCACAATAATAGTAGGAAACTTCAACACACCACTTTCAGTGAAGAACAGAACATCCAGAAAGAAGCTCAGCAAAGACACAGAAGATCTAAATGCTACAATCAACGAACTTGAGCTCATGGACATATACTGAACACTCCACCCAACAGCAGACAAGTATACTTTCTTTTCCAATACTCATGGAATATTCTCCAGAATAGACCACATATTAGGCCATAAAGCAAGCCTGAACAGAATCTGCATCATCGAAATATTACAAAGCAACTTTTCTGACCATAAAGCCATAGAAGTAGAAATCAATAATATAAAAAGCAAGGAAAAAATATCAAACACATGGAAACTGAACAACAACTTGCTCAAAAACTACTGAGTTGTAGAAGAAATAATGGATGGAATAAAGAAATTCATAGAATCAAATGGGAATGAAAACACATCTTACGAGACCCTTTGGGACACAGCAAAAACAGTGCTCAGAGGTCAGTTTATAGCAATAAATCCACACATCCAAAAAGAAGAAAGGGCCAAAATCAGAACATTAACCCTACAACTGGAACAAGTAGAAAGAGAGCAGCAAAAGAAGCCCTCGGGTGCCAGAAGAAAGGAAATAATAAGAATTAGAGCAGAATTAAATGAAATAGAAAAACAATTGAAAGAGTTAACCAGACCAAAAGCAGGTTCTTTGAAAAGATCAACAAAATTGATAAACCATTGGCCAAACTGACAAAAGAAAAACAAGAGGAAGCAAATAACCCATATAAGAAACGAGATGGGTGATGTCACAACAGACCGAACTGAAATTAGAAGAATCATAACAGAATACTATGAAAAATTGTACTCTAATAAATTTGAAAACCTAGAGGAAATGGACAAATTTCTAGAAACTCACTACGTATCTAACACAAACAGAGGCAGAACAACTAAATAAACCTATAACAAAAGAAGAGATTGAAAAGGTGAAAAGGTAATGAAAAAACTTCCAACAAATAAAAGCCCTGGCTGAGATGGTTTCACTGGAGAATTCTGCCAAAGTTTCAGAGAAGAGTTAACACCACCTCTACTAAAGATATTTCAGAGCATAGAAAAGGAAGGAATACTCCCAAACTCATTTTATGGAGCCACTGTAACTCTTATGCCAAAACCAGGTAAAGACACCACAAAAAAAGAAAATTACATACCATTATCCCTCATAAACACAGATGAAAAAATCCTTAACAAAATTCTAGCCTATAGAATTCAGCAACATATCAAAAAAATAATTCAACATGATCAAGAAGGGTTTATACCAGGTATGTGAGGATGGTTCAACATTAGAAAAACAATCAATATAATCCATCACATTAATAAAACAAAAGATAAGAACCACATGATCTTATCAATCCATGCAGAAAAGGCATTTGACAAAGTCCAACACCCATTCATGATAAAAACTCTCAAC
>NW_004444046.1:776834-780330 GCF_000243295.1 Trichechus manatus latirostris | reverse complement strand
AACACCCATTCATGATAAAAACTCTCAACAAAATAGGAATAGAAGGGAAATTACTCAACATAATTAAGGGCATTTATACAAAGCCAACAGCCAACACCATCCTAAATAGAGAGAGTTTGAAAGCATTCCCCTTGAGAACGGGAACCAGACAATCATGCCTTTTATCAGCACTCTTATTCAACACTGTGCTGGAGGTCCTAGCCAGAGCAATAAGCCTAGAAAAAGAAATAAAGGACATCCAAATTGGTAGGGAAGTAGTCAAAGTATTTCTATTTGCAGATGATATGATCTTATACACAGAAAACCCCAAAGAATCCATAAGAAAACTACTAGAACTAATGGAAGATTTCAGCAAAGTATCAGGATACAAGATAAACATACAAAAATCAATTGGATTCCTCTACACCAACAAAGAGAAGTTCCAAGAGGAAATCACCAGATCAATACCATTTACAATAGCCCCCGGAAGATAAAATACTTAGGAATAAATCTAACCAGAGATGTAAAAGTCCTATACAATGAAAACATGGGCAAAGGATACGAACAGGCACTTGGCCAAAGAAACATTCAGGTGGCTAACAGACAAATGAAGAAATGCTCATGATCATTAACTATTAGAGAAATGCAAATCAAAACTACAATGAGACACCATCTCACCCCATCAAGGCTAGCATTAATCCAAAAAACACAAAATAATCGATGTTGGAGAGGTTGTGGAGAGCCTGGAACACTTATACACTGTTGGTGGGAATGTAAAATGGTACAAACACTTTGGATATCTATTTGGCACTTCCTTAACAAGCTAGAAATAGAAGTACCATACAATCAAGCAATCCCGCCCCTTGGACTATATCCTAGAGAAATAAGAGCCGTCACACCAATAGATATATGCACACCCATGTTCATTGCATCACTGTTCATGATAGCAAAATATGCAATCAACCTACGTGCCCATCAACAGACAAATGGATAAACAAATTATGGTATATTCACACAATGGAATACTATGCAACGATAAAGAACAATGATGAATCCGTAAAACATCTTATAACATGGAGGAATCAGGAAGGCATTATGCTGAATGAATTTAGTTAATCACAAAAGGACAAATATTGTGTAAGACCACTAATATAAGAACTCAAGAAAACGTTTAAACAGAAGAAAACATTCTTTGATGGTTACGAGGGTGGGTAGGGAGGGAGAGGGTTATTCACTAACTACATAGTAGACAACAATTATCTTAAGTGAAGGGAAGGACAGCACACGCTACAGGGGAAGTCAGCACAACTGGACTAAACCAAAGCTAAGAAGTTTCCTGAATACAACCGAACACTCTAAAGGACAGAGTAGCAGGGGCGGGGGTCTGGGGAACACGCTTTCAGGGGACATCTAGGTCAATTAGCATAACAAAATTTATTAAGAAAATTTTCTTCATCCTACTTTGATGAGTGGCATCTGGGGTCTTAAAAGCTAGTGAGTGGCCATCTAAGATGCATCGAGTGGTACCAATCCACATGGAGTAAAGGAGAAAGAACAACCCCAAAGTCACAAGGAAAATATTAGCCCAAGAGACAGAAAGGCCACATAAACCAGAGACTGCATCAGCCTGAGACCAGAAGAATTAGATGGTGCCTGGCTACCACCAATGACCGCCTTGACAGGGAACACATCAGAGAGTCCCTTATGGAGCAGGAGAAAAGTGGGGTGCAGAACTCAAATTCTAGTAAAGACCAGACTTAATGGTCTGACTGATACTGGAGGAACCCCAGAAAGCATGACCCCCAGACTCTCTGTCCACCCAGAACTAAAACCATTCTCGAGGCCAGCTCTTCAGACAAAGATTAGACTGGATTATGGGACATAAAATGATACTCGTGAAGAATGTGCTTCTTAGCGCAAGTAGATACATGAGACTAAATGGGCAGCTCCCTTCCGGAGGTGAGGTGAGAAAGCAGAGAGGATCAGGAGCTAGTTGAATGGACACAAGAAATCAGGGGTGGAAAGGAGGAGTGTGCTGTCACAGTATAGGGAGAGCAATTAGGGTCACATAACAATGTATGTGTAAATCTTTGTATGAGAGACTATCTTGAATTGTATACTTTCACTTAAAGTACAACAGTAAAGTAAAAACAAAATTAAAAAAATGCGGGGGCAAATTAAGACCATCAACTTAATATCAGTTACAAGGAAATTCATATTACTCTGATTTTTTTTAAATAAATTTAAGCAATTTTTACTTTCTATAGTATTCTTAGGTGATTCTGCCATATTAATTTTCCTTTCCTTCTTTGGAGTTCTTAATTTTTCTATGTTAAAATCCTTAATATTTTCTGAACAATGTGATTATGTGACAAAGTTCTAGTTACTATTGCTTCTTTTGTTTCAGTTGTTTAGTGCTCAGTATAAAAATATAACAATAATTTGCTTTCTGATGAAACAGAATACAGATAAAAACTGTTTACTTCATAAAGCCTAAAAATTTTATTGCTAAATGATTTTTTGATGTATGAATATTCTTCTGTTTGGCTCCTATATTTAGCTATCAATGTCAGCGTGATGGTTAAGCTTGTGTGTCTACTTGGCTAGGCCATGATTCTCAGTGTTTATGTGTGATCACTCCCATGATTGAATATTCTGTGAGTAGCCAGTCAGTGAAAAGGGAGTTTCCCTGGGGGTGTGGCCTGCAACTGAACATAACCAGACATTCTGTCGTTTTGCTCACTCTGGATCCTGTTGCTGCTTCATGTTCATCTGACCTCTGGTTCTTGGGACTTGAGCTGTCAACTTATCTGCTGAACTTGGGATTTGTCGATCTTCACAGCTTGTCAGTGGAGCCCTGCTTTCTGACCTGCCGATCTTGGGTTCGCCAGCCCCTGCAGCTAGGTGAATTGGGAGAAACCTTGTGGTCTTGCCTGCCGAACTTGGAATTCATAGACCTTCACAGCCTGTGAGCCAGACCCCTGCTCTCTGACCTGCTGATCTTGGGCCCGCCAACTTCTGTGGCTGCATGAATTGGGAGAGGCCTCTACCCTGATCCAAGGACCTGGGAAGTTATAGTCTCTACAGATGCATGAGCAGTTTCCTTGATATAAGTCTCTCTCTATATATATTTATACACTTTACTGCTTTTGCTTCTCTAGAAAAACCAGCCTAAGACAGTCAGCATCCAGATAAAAGAACCTTCTAAACTCCAACCTCACAGAACTTCATGGTATTTGACCTCATTAATATTTCACTCAATATTATATGTGTGATATTCATCCATATTAACGCATTAAGCTGGAATCTATTTACATCAGTATATGAATATACCAAAATTTATTCTCCATTCTACTGTTGACATTTGGTTTCTTTTCAATTCTTGGCTATTCTGATCAAAGCTCTTATAATTTTTTTTTAATATGGTTCATAGGTCATATATTTAAGAAATTTTAGGATACATATAGAATTTTTGATATATATATGTAAAATATTTCACCCACTTTGGAAAACAGTT
>NW_004444046.1:770359-776734 GCF_000243295.1 Trichechus manatus latirostris | reverse complement strand
TATTTATATATATATACTAATATATATTTATACATATATTGATATATAATGTGACTTGTAACAAGAACAAGTCCATGAGAGTCAAAATATGACCTTGAGTATATCCCATCTGAATTTAGATACCATCTCAAGAATAGATTTCACACTTTGAACACTAATGACCGAAGACCAAACAAGTTGTGGAATGACATCAAGGACATCACACGTGAAGAAAGCAAAAAGTCACTAAAAAGACAGGAAAGAAAGAAAAGACCAAAATGTATTTCAGAAGAGACTCTGAAACTCGCTCTTGAATGTCGAGTAGCTAAAACGAAAGGAAGAAATGATGAAGTAAAAGGGCTGAACAAAAGATTTAAAAGGGCTGCTCAAAAGGACAAAGTGAAGTATTATAATGACATGTGCAAAGTCCTGGAGACAGAAAGCCAAAAGGGAAGAATATGCTGGGCATTTCTCAATCTGAAAGAACTTAAGAAAAAATTCAAGCCTTGAGTTGCAATATTGAAGTATTCTCCAGGGAAAATACTAAACGATGCAGGAAGCATAAAAAAAGATGGAAGGAATACACAGAGTCACTATACCAAAAAAACTGGTCAATGTTCAACCATTTCAGGAGGTAGCATATGATCAGGAACCGATGGTACTGAAGGAAGAGGTCCAAGCTGCACTGAAGGCATTGGAGAAAAACGAGGCTCCAGGAATTGATGGAATACCAATTGAGATGTTTCAATAAACAGACAGCAGCTTGAGAAGTGCTCGCTTGCCTATGCCAAGAAATTTGGAAGACAGCTACCTGGCCAACTGACTGGAAGAGATCCATATTTATGCCTATTTCCAAGAAAGGTGACCCAGTCAAATGCAAAAGTGATCAAACAATATCATTAATATCACACACAAGTAAAATTTTGCTGAAGATCAGTCAACAAATTATGCTGCAGCAGTATATTGATAGGTAACTGCCAGAAACTCAAGTAGGATTCAGAAGAGGATGCGGAAACAGTGACATCATTGCTGATGTCAGATGGATCCTAGCAGAAAGCAGAGAACACTAGAAAGATGTTACCTGTGTTTTATTGACTACACAAAGGCATTCATCTGTGTGGATCATAACAAATTATGGATAACACTGGAAAGAGTGGGAATTCCAGAACACTTAGTTGTGGTCATGAGGAACCTGTTCATGGATCAAGAGGCAATCATTTGAACAGAACAAGGGGATATGGCTTGGTTTAAAGTCAGGAAAGTGTGAGTCAGGGTTGTATACTTTCACTATACTTATTCAGTCTGTGTTCTGAACAAATAATCCAAGAATCTGGACTATATGAAGAAGAATGCAGCATCAGGATTGGAGGAAGACTTATTAACAACTTGCATTATGCAGATGACACAACCTTGCCTGATGAAAGCAAAGAGGACTTGAAGCACTTACTAATGAAGATCAAAGACCAGTATGGATTATACCTCAGCATAAATAAAACAAAAATCCTCACCACTGGACCAATAAGCAACATCATGATAAATGGAGAAAAGATGGAAGTTGCAAAGATTTCATTTTACTTAGATCCATAATCAACACCCATGAAATTAGCAGTCAAGAAATCAAAACATGCATTGCACTGGGCAAATCTGCTGCAAAAGACCTCTTTCAAGTGTTAAAAAGCAAAGATGTCACCTTGAAGACTAAGGGAGCCTGACTCAAGCCATGGTGTTTTCAATTGCCTCATATGCATGTGAAAGCTGGGCAATGAATAAGGAAGAGCTAAGAAGAAATGACACCTTGATTTGTGGTGTTGGCAAATAATATTGAATATACCATGGACTGCCAAAAGAATGAACAAATCTGTCTTGGAGGAAGTACAGCCAGAGTGCTCTTTAGAAGCAGGGATAGAGAGACTATGTCTCACGTACTTTGAACATGTTATCAGGAGGGACCAGCCCTCCTGATCTCCAGATCAGGAGAAGAACATCATGCTTGGTAAGGTAGAAGGTCAGTGAAAAAGAGGAAAACCTTAATGAGATCGATTGACACAGTGGCTCCAACAATGGGATCAAGTATAACAAGGATTGTGAGGATGGCACAGGACTGGGCTGTGTTTCATTCTGTTGTACACAGGGTCGCTATGACTCGGAACAAACTCGTGGCACCTACCAACAACAACCAATGTGACTTTGCCATTCTTTCATCAGAAGATGTGGTCTATGTTTTCTCACCTTGAATCCGGGAGGACTTAGGGCTATTTGGCCAGTAAACTATGGCAGAGTGACACTATGTGCTTTCTGAGGCTGTGACATAAAAGATGATATAGTTTCCACCTTGCCCTCTGGAACACTTGTGTTTGGAGCTCTGAGCTACGCTTAGGCTGACATGCTGTGAGGAAAACTCTTGGAGAGTCCACATGGAGACAGTCTGACAGTTCTAGTCTTTGAGTCATCCCAGCTAAGAAACTCAATGTGGAGTAAACAAACCTTTACACTGTGTCTTGATCATCTAGTACTGCTATAACAGAAATACCACAAGTGGATGGCTTTAACAAAGAGAAGTTTATTCTCTCACAGTTCAGTAGGCTAGAAGCCTGAATTCAGGGCGCCGGCTTCAGTGGAAGGCTTTCTCTCTCTGTGGGCTCTGGAGGAAGGTCCTTGTGATGCATCCGTCTTCCCTTGGTCTGGAAGCATCTCAGTGCAGGAACCTCAGGTCCAAAGGATCCCCTCTGCTCCCAGCACTGCTTTCCTGGTGGTATGAGGTCCCCATGTCTCTCTGAATGCCTCTCTTTTATATCTCAAAAGAGATTGGTTTAAGATACTATCTAATCTTATAGATCTCATCAATATGATTGCTGATAATCCATCTTATTACATCATAGTGATAGGATTTACAACACAAAGGGAAATCACATCAAATGATAAAATGATAGACAATCATACAACACTTGGAATCATGACCTAGCCAAGTCGACAGATATTTTGGGGGGACACAATTTAATCCATGACACGTGGCTTCTCTATTTAGTCCTATTGGTTCACTTCTCTTTACAACTTCACTAATACCCACACATTCTTATTAATGTAGCTTTATAAGAAGGCTTTAAATTTGCTATTTCAAGTCTTCCTATGTTTTTCTTCTTTAAGAGTATCTCGGTTATTCTTTGTCCATTATATTCCCATGTATTTTCAGGATCAGCTTTGCAAATTTCCATAAAACATGCATTCAGATTTTGTTTGGGAGTACTTTAAATCTAGAGGTAAATTTAGGGATACTTTTCACCTTTATAACATTGATATTTCCTCTCTAGGAACATTATATAGATATACATGTCAGAGGAGAATTAGATAATTACCCTACTGGTAGCAAGATGTGAAGGACAATCAAGGTGCCTTAACCCACAGAGAGATGTGGTACTTCTAGAAACAAAATGGTAGGACGCTTGCACTGGTTTGACTAGTGTCCCCAGAAAATTTATGTCCACCGGAAACCTCAGAAGATTACTTTTTAGAAATAGAGTCTTTACAGATATAATTAGTTACTTTATGATGAAGTCATGCTGGATTAGGGTAGGCCCTAAATCAAATATGACTAGTGTTCTTATAAGAAGAGGAGAAGACACAGTGAGATACAGAGACAAACAGGAAAGAAGACCATGTGAAGACAGAGGCAGAGATTAAAGTTATGGTGCCACAAGACATGGAATGTCAGGGATGGCCAGCAACTACCAGAAGCTAAAAGAGAGGCATGGAACATGTTCTCCTTCAGAGTCCCCAAAAGGAACCAACCCTGTCAACACCTTGATTTTGGACTTCTGGTTTCCAGAACTATAAGAGAATAAATTTATGTTGTTTTGAGTCACCAGATTTGTGGTTATTTGTTTTGGCTATCCTAGGAATCTAATGCAGTGCCTAGAAGAGATATGTAGATAACTATAGATATAGATATGTAAACATAGATATAGCCTGAAAAACTATTTATTGTTTGGAAAGAAGTCTGGCATTAGCTGAAATAAAAAATCACAATTCTTCACCTTTTTTCCAGGACTAATCCAGTTCACAAATCCAAAGTCCACTAACTGAATTGAAAGCCAGCTCACCTAAAGTAAAAATCAAACAATACCACTACAAATATATACAATAAGTATTCCCCTGACACTTTTCCAAACAAAGGAACATAGGATCCCATATAAAAGTAAAGGCACAGGGAGAGAGTTATAATCATATGTTTTCAGGTCTGTAGAATAAAATGTTTTATGCTGACACTGATATCAGGGTCTGACATATCCATCATGTCACTTCTTGGAGTTGGGGTCCTATGGAGTTCAGGTGCTAAATGCATCCCTGGCACAAACCCATCTCAAAGTGGGTTCCACAAATCTACCTAGTGGTCATTTCACTGGTTACTGAAGGCATAATATGGATGATATATTTATCATCTTCCAGAGCACTCATACAGATTGCATAACATGTGGAGTAATAACCATTATGGTAGGAAAGTCAAGTATCTTCCATTATTAAGCTCCATTCTTTAAAGAAATAAATATTCTGAGAAGTAAAATTACTCACTGAGTAGGATTCTTATCTGACTGTAAAGTCATACCTGGACCTAATATTAAAATATTTCTGGCCACATTTAACTGTTGTGTTGGAACCACCAGAAATTTCATAAGATACTGATATATCCTCCTGGAGAGAGCTCATTCCATGGAAAGATGTACTCAGTGATAAGATGTTAGTCATCCGAATGAAAGAATGTTTCTAACTACAGCATGATATTCTCAGATTTGTTTCAGCCTTGCTTTCATTGCCTCCCAAAGATGCATGCTTGAATCCTAAGAATAGAAAGGCCTAATAGCTTAAATGGCAATTTAATTACAAACTCCTAAGAACATGTCAAGAGAGACATTATTTCAGTGACAGCCCACAATGTTGCTGTTAGGTGCTATTGAGTCAGTTCTGACTCATAGAGACCCAATGTACAACAGAATGAACATGACCTGGTCCTATGCCATCTTCACAATTGTTGCTATGCTTGAGACTATTGTTGCAGCCGCAGTGTTAATTCAACTGGTTGAGGGTCTTCCTCTTTTTCATTAACCCTCTGCTTTACCAAGAATGATGTCCTTCTTCAGGGACTGGTCCCTCCTGACAACATAGCTAAAGTACATGAGGCAAAGTGTCACTATCCTCACTTCTAAAGAACATTCTAGCTGTACTTCCAAGACAGATATGTTTGATTTTCTGGATGTCCATAATATACTCAATATTCTTGCAAACACCATAGTTCAAAGGCATTAATTCTTCTTTAGTCTTCCTTATTCATTGTCCAGCCTTCACATGCATATGAGGCGATTGAAAACATCATGACTTGGGTCAGACACACCTTAGTCGGAAAGTGATAGCTTTAATTTTTAACACTTGAAAGTGGTCTTTTGCAGCAGATTTGCTCAATGCAATGCGTCCTTTGGTTTCTTGTCTGCTGCTTCCACGGATGTTGATTGTGGGTCCAAATAAAATGAAATCCTTGACAACTTCAATCTTTTCTCCATTTATCATGATGTTGCTTATTGGTCCAGTTGTGAGGATTTTTGTTTTTTCTTTATGTTGAGTTGTAATTCATACTGAAGGCTGTAGTCTTCGATCTTCATCAGTAAGTGTTTCACGTCTTCGCTTTCAGCAAGCAAGGTTGTGTCATCTGCATATTGCAGGCTGTTAATGATTCTCCCTCCAATTCTGATGCCATGTTCATCTTCATATAGTCTGGCTTCTTGGCTTATTTGCTCACCATACAAATTGTATGGTGAAAGGATACAATCGTGACGCACAACTTTCCTGATTTTAAACAACGCAGAATCCCATTGTCCTGTTTGAACTACAGCCTCTTGATCTATGTACAGGTTCCATATGAGCATAATTAAGTGTTCTGGAATTCCTATTCTTCACAAGGTTATTTATAATTTGTTATGATCCACACGGTCAAATGCCTTTGCATAGTCAATAAAACATAGGTAAACATCTTCCTGGTATTCTCTGCTTTCAGTCAAGAGCTATCTGACATCAGGAATGATATCCTTCGTTCCACATCCTCTTCTAAGTCTGGCTAGAATTTTTGGCAAGCAAGACATTACTTCAGTTACAACCCACAACATTACAAGTATTAAAAATAAAATGTCATTCTCTTCCTTTTATTAGTGAAAGGCTTCAAGAATATGAGGGCCGGACTGCCCCAAGATGGCGCTCTAGGCAGAAGCACCACGCCGTCCCTCCACAACAAAGATCTGAAAAACTAAGCCAAACAGAGAATCACAATCCTGAAACCCTAGAACATCAAATGAAGAGATAAAGAACTCAGCCGAACACCAAACGGAGTAAGAATACTGAAAGAGAACAGAGAGC
>NW_004444046.1:671870-768027 GCF_000243295.1 Trichechus manatus latirostris | reverse complement strand
AAAAGTTGAGAATTTAGAGGGTTAAAATGTTGTGGGGTTGTTAACCAATGTCATAAAACAGCATGTGTGTTACTGTTACATGAGAAACTATCCGTTCTGTAAGCCTTCACCTGAAGTACAATAAAATATTAAAAAAAAAAAGAATATGAGGGCCCCATGGCATCAGTGGCCCCATTCAAATGTCAGAGTCAGTGGGGACCTTCATAGGCAAAATTATCACAATCGATAGCGATGGTTATCAGAATGAGTAGTGGTCCCTATGGGCACCTGAATGTTCACAAGTACTCACACCAATATAGTAGCAGTTGCCAAATGGGCCCACAATAGTGACTGGACGGTGGTTATTGACAGGCGGCAGGGTCAGTGGAAGCCTGAAGAGTGGAAATTGGGTAAGATATTGGCTCAACTACCTTAAGTGTGGCTTAAACAAGATAGATATTTGTTTCTCACATATATATATATATATATATTACCTGGTAGGTACTCTAGGGCAAGAGCTATTCTGCTGCATAAGGTCAACCCAAGATTCAGTCTCATTCTTTTTGCTCCACTCTGCCTTAAGTGATCAAAGCTAGTTCATGATGTTGACAGTGCTCAGGAGCTGACAGTGCTCCTGACAGTAGGAAGGGAAACAAAATAAAACAAAACGAGCCATTAGAGGCAAGTAGCATCTTTTTAAGGCATTCCTTAAAAGTTGTACTAATCACTTCCCTCACATTCCTTTAGTTAGAGGCTAATAACACCATCAATTTTAGCTGCAAGAGAATCCAGCAAAATAGTGTTGGGACTACTAAAAGGGAGGCTTGTTAGCAGATATTAGTCTTGACTCAGATACCCAAATGGCTGTAAATGGTGCTCAGAAAAGGTGGAAGGACAAAGCAATGGGGAGTGGCAGAGTGGGAGAACAAGAAAACAATGCAGAAAGAAAAGTAAGTCCCATGATGGTTAGGCTTGTTTCTTGGATAAATTTAAGTCACCTGCAGGATGCATTTAGCAATATTTGCAATAGGCTTTGGCAGAAAGATAAGATAGTTCATTAAAAGATGGGGAGATAAAAGGGGACAAAAGATGGTAAAATATGGATTATATAAAGACTGACAGATTATCAAATTTATGCCAAACATTTGTAGAAACTATAATAGAGTTTTGGAATCCCTGGGCAGTGCAAGCAGTTAATACTGTCAGCTGCTAACCCAAAGGCTGGAGGTTCAAGTCCATCCAGAGGCAACTCAAAATAAAGGCCTTGTGATCTAAATCTACTTCCAAAAAATCAGCCACTGAAAACTTTATAGAACACAGTTCTACTCGTATACATATGGGTTTGCCATAAGTCGAAATCCACTCTACAGCGACTGGTTACTGGTGGTATGTTAGAGTCTTGGATATGACAAAAGAAGCATAGACCTTCTTGTGAAAATAATGTAAAATCAGATTTAGAAATGGAGTATAAAATAGTAAATTATATTAGTGAATAAGTTGCAAATTGAAATAGGCACTATATAATAATACTCAAAACACACACACACACCCCCAAGCTTTTAACAGAACATTTGCACAGGCAGAATAAAACAGAGTAATACAATTCAAATGGTATAAGTCTCATATTAAAAAACAAAACAAAACTACAAATTTTAAAGATTACAGTAGATATGATATATCTGCTATAATTATTACTTTCCTATTTACCACCTCAAAATCTGCTTTGCACTGATACCTTCCCAAATTGTGTAAAAATGGAAAACCTCTTTTCTTGAAATCTTTTATCTAAGAAATGTCCTTCTTCATACAACCCATGGTAGTGACTTTTTTCCTTTTCAATGGAGAACAAATAAATGTAATAGAAACAAAAACTACATAACATTGAAAATATTGTGATGAATCATGAAATATTTAATTGTTTATCCTGATTACATCACTCTGCCACTCTGCCATCATTTCCTTTAGTTTATCTTACTCATCACTATGATTTTTAATACAATTCCTTTCTCTTATTAAAATGTTTCCATGTTCATTATAAGCTTTAAAACTTTATGGCTGTATTATCAAATAATTTAAGAATTTTAGAGAAAACTAATTCATTTAAATGGAAAAGAAGACTCTTTTTTACACATGGCTAAATAAACTGCTCATTTCAACCAAAATACAGGTGTCAGTAGATGCTGACATCACATTACTTTTGAATATAAAACTCATAAAAGGCAGAAACTATGTTTTTCTGTAGCTCTGTACAGGACTCAGCACATAGTGATTATTTTTCACCAAATATGGAAACCCTTCTTCACCTACATTAAGATCAACTGGAGAACCCATATCTAGTATAATGATATGAAAATTATCTACAACATTAATAGAAAATGTATTTAGCAATATTTCATGCAAATATCCCATGTATGACAGATTTCCACATTTTGTTAATTGCACAGTGCTCTTATGATTTCAAATATACCAATAACTGTATAAGTAACAACAACAGGTATGTTAGCAATATTGTGTGTACTATTCTAAACATATTTATATGAAATATTTCATTTCATACAATAATCCTGTAAGTACTAATGGTATATGCATTACTTGGATGAAGAACCAAGGCTTAGAAAGGATAATTATTTTGCACAGGGTCACAAAGCTAGCAGGAGGGCAAGTTCACATTCAAAGATCCTGTCTCCAGAGCACAGACTCTAAGCCTTAATGCCATTGCACAGTAAAGAAAAGTTACAACAAAAAGCTGTATAGTACCAAGTTCTCAAATATTTTAGTGAGCTTGGGTCAGAACAAACTACTCAGGTTCTTCCCCAAATAAGTACATTCCTTGACTTCACTATTTCTGTGTGTATTGGGATACAGGTCTTGAAATATTAACTGCTATGTTTTAGTTCCCACTGTTTCTAGTTTTCTTAATTGTTCCACAGCTCTCTACTCTTGAATCAATTTCAGTCTTTGCTTCAGGGAACAAGGCCAGCTTTAAGTTTCAAATTCACCTTTACTAAGCACTTAACTGAAGCACTTATTCTTGAAAGCATTTAATTGAGAGAAAAAGGATTTTTTTGTTGTTCATTCTGTTTTGTTATTTTTAACTTCAAAAGCCTCTCTTTAAATATCAAGAACCAGAACCTGGCTAATTATACCATAGAGGTTCCAAAACAAGACAAAAAAATAAAAGTAAAACCAAATCTTGTAAGAGAAAATGCAAAAGAATGATAAATAGTATATTTCTTGCCAACCAGAGGGCTCCATGCCATCTTGGGACAGACAGAATAGAAATGGCTCCACCCTGTTGCATACTGACATATACCTCCAGTAGCATCCTCCTACCACCATTTCTTTGAGAGTGAGAAAGAATGTGAAAAGTTCATGCTATCCCCATTGTTTCCCCGTGAGCAGCATAGAAAAGTAGTTAAGAATTGAGGAACATGAAACAATGTGCTTGTCAGAGGGATACGGTGGTAAGGAATGAAGCTATGATAGCAAAGACACGTGTAGGTATCCAAAGCCAGGATCTATATAGAAAATGATGGGCCCAGGTGAGCAAGTGGGCAAATTCTGAGTTCCCCTCCAGGCTCTGGCCACTGAGAACTGATCACTAGACATACAGCCTGGCAGATTACAGCAGATACAGTAGAGACCAATCAAATATTTCAGACTGTGCAAGAGAACCTATATTTACTTCAAGTCCAGAAACCACTCCTCTGTTGCCAAGATGATTAATAGCTCCCTCCCCATTTCAAATACATCCAGAAAAAGAGAAAATGAGGGACAAGAGGAAACTGTGAATTTGTCTCAGTTTAAGTCTTGAATTGACTGAAAGTGACCTTCATATACTAGGTTTGAGTTTTTTTCTGCTTTCAATGTAAACGGTAGATTGTGAGCTAAGTTGAATTCTGTTATAGAGAAAAAAATACAATTTCATACACTGTGAACTTTAAAACTTCTAAAATTGTCATCTACACTCAAACTCTGAGAGTAATTTTTATTCCTGTGCCCTCACCCAAATATATTAATCACATGTTATTGTTCTTTTTTTTTTTTTTTTTTGAGGCTCTTTTTAGTAGGCATAGCTAATTATTTCTAAAAAAGAACCTGACACAGTTATTAAGTTGTAGATATTGTAAAGGGCATTCAGATCACTCAGAGAAAAGCCGTGTAATATCAGGACAATGTTGGAACAATTATTAAACTGAAAATCCAAGTTAAAGATAAGTATAAATTTTCATGTAGTTTTTCTGGAAACCAAATTGAAATGTGCAAATATGAAGATTCAATACTTGTCATCATCTGATAAGATGTTATGGTTTATAAAGAGGTAACCCCTTTACTAGTGCCTAATGCTAAAAATCTCCATGCTTCTGTCAGTTTGTCTTACTGTGGTGGTTGCCTGTTGCTGTGATGCTGGAAGGTATGCCAGCAGTATTCAAATACCAGCAGGGTCATCCATGGTGGACAGGTTTCAGCTGAGCTTCCAGACTAAGACAGACTAGGAAGAAGGACCTGGCAGTCTACTTCTGAAAGGAATTAACCAGTGAAAACTTTATGAATAGCAGAGGAATGATGTCTGATATAGTGCCAGAAGGTGAGCCCCTCAGATTGGAAGGCACTTAAAATACAACCAGGGAAGAGCTGCCTCCTCAGAGTAGAGCTGACCACTATGATAGGATAATATCCATACACCTACAAGGAAGACCAGTTAATCAACTATTATTCCACTAAGGCCAAAGATGAAGAAATTGAATATTTTTACCGACTTCTGCAGTCTGAAACTGATCAAACATGCAACCAAGATGTATTAATAATTATTGGTGATTGGAATGTGAAAGCTGGAAACAAAGAAAAAGGATCAGTAGTTGGAAAATATGGCCTTGGTGATAGAAATGATGCTGGAGATTGCATGGTAAAATTTTGCAAGACCAACGACTTCATTGCAAATACCTTTTTTCAACAACATAAACAGCAACTATACAACATGGACCTCACTGGATGGAATACACAAAAATCAAGTTGACTACATTTGTGGAAAGATATGATGGAAAAGCTCAATATCATCAGTCAGAGCAAGGCCAGAGGTCAACTGCAGAACAGACAATCAATTGCTCCTATGCAAGTTCAAGTTGAAACTGAAGAAAATTAAAACAAGTCCACGAGAGCCAAAGTACGATTTGAGTATATCCCATCTAAATTTAGAGACCATCTCAAGAATAGATATGACATGTTGAACACTAATGACTGAAGACCAGATGAGTTGTGACATGACATCAAAGACATTATACATGAAGAAAGGAAGAGATCATTAAAAAGATAGGAAAGAAAGAAAAGACCAAAGTGGATGTCAGAAGAGACTCTGAAACTTGCACTTGAATGTTGAGTAGCTAAAGCAAATGAAAGAAATGATGAAGTAAAAGAGCTGAACAGAAGATTTCAAAGGGTGGTTTGAGAAGACAAAGTAAAGTATTATAATGAAATGTGCAAACATCTGGAGTTAGAAAACTGAAAGGGGAGAACACTCTCCTTATTTCTCAAGCTGAAAGAACTGAAGAAAAAAAATTCAAGCCTTGAATTACAATAGTGAAGGATTCTATGAGAAAAATATTGAATGATGCAGAAAGCATCAAAAGAAAATGGAAGGAATACACAGACTCATTGTACCAAAAAGAATTGGTCAACATTCAACCATTTCAGAGGGTAGAATATGATCAAGAACTAATGATACTGAAGGAAGAAGTCCAAGCTGCACGGAAAACCCACACCCATTGCATTCGAGCTGATTCCGACTCATAGTGATCCTATAGGACAGAGTAGAACTGCTCCATAAGGTTTCCAAGGAGAGGCTGGTGGATTCAAACTGCCAACTTTTTGGTTAGCAGCTGAGCTCTTAACCACTATGTCACCAGGGCTCCAAGCTGCACTGAAAGCATTGGTAAAATACAAGGCTCCAGGAATTGACAGAATACCAATTGAGATGTTTGAACAAACGGATGCAACCCTGGAAGTGCTCACTTGTCTATGCCAAGAAATTTGGAAGACAGCTACCTGGCCAATCAACTGGAATAGATCCATACTTGTGCCTATTCTAAAGAAAGGTTATCCAAGAGAATGTGGAAATTATCAAACAATGTCATTAGTATCACACGCACAAAAAATTTTGCTGAAGATCATTTAAAAGTGATTGCAGCAGTACGTCGACAGGGAACTGCCAGAAATTCAAGCCAGATTCAGAAGAGTATGTGCAAAGAGCAATATCATTTGCCGACATCAGATTGATCTTGGCTGAAAGCAGAGAATACCAGAAAGATGCTTACCTGTGTTTTATTGATTATGTGAAAGCATTCGACTGTGTGAATCATAACAAATTACAGATAACATTGCAAAGAATGGGAATTTCAGAACACTTAAACTGTGCTCATAAGAAAGCTGTACATAGACAAAGAGGTAGTCATTCAAACGGAACAAAGGGATACTGTGTTGTTTAAAGTCAGGAAAGATGTATGTCTGGGTTGTATGTTTCACCATACTTATTCAATCTGTATGGTGAGGAAATAATCCTAAAACCTGGGCTATATGAAGAAGAACTGGGCATCGGAATTGGAGTAAGACTTATTAACAACCTGCCTTATGCAGATGACACAACCTTGCTTGCTGAAAGTGAAGAGGACTTGAAACACTTACTGATGGAGATCGAAGACCACAGCCTTCAATGTGGATTGCACCTCAACATAAAGAAAACAGAAATCCTCACAAATGGACCAATAAGCAAAATGATGATAAACAGAGAAAAGATTGAAGTTATCAAGGATTTCATTTTACTTGGATTGACAATCAACACCCATGGATGCAATAGTCAAGAAATCAAACAATGCATTGCATTGGGCAAATCTGATGCAAAAGACTCCTTTAAAGTGTTCAAAAGCGAAGATGTCACCTTGAGGACTAAGGTGAGCCTAACCCAAGACATAATGTTTTCAATCACCTCATATGCATGCGAAAGGTGACAATGAATAATGGAGATAGAAGAATTGATGTCTTTGAATTATGGCGTTGGCGAAGAAAACAAACAAGTCTGTTCTGGAAGAAGTTAAGCCAGATGTTCCTTAGAAGGAAAGATGGCGAGATTTCATCTCACATACTTTGGACATGTTATCAGGAGAAACCAGTCCCTGGAGAAGGCCATCATGCTTGGTAAAGTAAAGGGTCAGCAAAAAAAAGAGGAAGACCCTCAACGAGATGAATTGACACAGTGGCTTCAACAATGGGCTTAAGCATAACAACTATTATGAGGATCTTGCAGGACCAGCAGTGTTTCATTCTGTTGTACAGATAGCTATTGAGTCAGAACCAATTCAAAGGCACCTAACAACAACAGTACTAAAAATGAATTCACCTAAATGAGGAATAACATCAACAACAATACAAAAAATGAATTCAACTTATTAATACATATATCTCCACTCTTTATCTATCATCTATCTATATAATTTTTTTCTATTGTTTCTGTAACAAATTACCACAAACTTAATGGATTAAAACGACATAAATTTTTTGTTTTGCGGTTGTGGAGGTCAGAAGTCCAACACAGGTCTCATTGGGCTAAAACCAAGACATTAGCAGGGCTGCTTTCCTTCTGTAGACCCTAGTCAGAAAATTTTTTTCTTTCTGTGATGGTTAAGATTGTGTGTCAACTTGGCTGGGCTATGGTTCTCCGTGTTTTAATGTAATCACTGCCATGATTGAATATACTGTGGGTAGCCAATCAGATGAAATGGAGTCTCCTTGGGGGTGTGGCCCACATCTGTATATAAGCAGATGTTCTGGCTTTTTGCTCTCTCTGGATCCTGTGGCTGCTTCCTGTCATCTCATCTCCCATTCTTGGGACTTGAGCTGTCAGCTTATCTGCCGTACCTGGGATTCGTCGATCTGCACAGCCTGTGAGTGGGAGCCCTGCTCTCTGACCTTCCGATCTTGGGCTTGCCAGCTTTTGCAGCTGTGTGACTTGGGAGAGGCCTCTACCCTGATCCATGGACTTGGGACATTCTAGACTCTACAATCATGTGAGCTGTTTCCTTGATACAATCTCTCTCGATACATATATTTATACACTTTACTGGTTTTGCTTCTCTAGAGAACCCAGCCTAAGACACTTTCTTTCTCCTTTTTCAGCTTCTACAGGCCACCTACATTCCTTGGCTTGTGGTGCTTTCTTCATTTCCAAAGTCAGCAATCAGATTACTCTAACCTCTCCTTTTATTAACACATCTGCTTCTCTTACTCTAACTCTTCTTCCTCCGTCTTTAATTTACAAGGACAGCATTGGGCCTAGTGAGATAATCCAGGGTAATCGTCCCATTTTAAGATTTTTAACCTAATCACCTCTGCAAAGTTGTGTTTATTTTTCTTCCTCTTTGGCATTCTGTTTTTGCCTTGTAAGATAACATTTTCCCAGGTTCTGGGGATTAGGAATAGACTTCTTTGGAAGGGTCGTTATTTTGTCCACCACATATGTATTCATGGAGTGGTTGAATACTATGAGGAAACATTGTCAATTTAGCTATTTTTTATATTGATGCATTGATGCACTAATAGATTTTAGGGCAATAAATTTTAAGATGTAGTTCTTTGCAGACATTTTTATAGGGATTACATTCCTATTGATCAGGTATATTGTTTGTGATAATGAAGGTTAATACAGGTTGTACCTCTTTGCAAATGTCTCAAATGTCATTATCACAAATTATTGACTTAAATTTATGCTTTAGGTAAAGAAATATAAAAGGAAAAACTAACATAGTAATATAAAAATAAAAATAACTTCTATTCAGCTGTGCAAGAAGAACAATATTACCTGTGCATGTGAGTGAGCTATAGGATCCTGAAAAAATTATTTTTTTCTTTTTTCTTTTAGTAATAGCACTACTGGGATACAGTTAACATGCAGAAAAACTAATCATTTTACAGTGTACAATTCAGGTCTTTCTGTATATGCACAAACCATAACTACTATCTAAGCGTCACTATCCCTAGCTCGATACATCAGAGTAAATTAACTGTAAGATACATTGATGTAGTGAATTTTCCACTATCTCTTTCTCCATATTAAAAATTCTGTGCTGGTTAGACACTACTGTGTCAGGGGGGTGGAAAAAGAGAAGTATCTGGCTTTAAGAATGCTGCATTGGAAGGCAGACTCTGCATCTCACCAAGGCTCATTTGGTAAGAAATTTCCCAAATACAGGAAAGGAACTGAGATGTTGTTCAGTCTAAATTAACTACATCGACCAAAAAATCAAGTATTAACAATTGTCTAAGCCCTTTCGCTGCCCAGAATACACACACTTTTCTCCTCATATTTGCATTTCTAAAACTTAATAATTATTTCGTTTAACATAAGGAAGTACCCCTCAAAGAGTTGAAAATTCACTCACTTCTCTCGAAAGGATACAACTCAAGACCTCGTGAGTTACTGAAGATTTTGAAGTGAGTTATGTCATGGACTGATGTCCATTCTGCCTATCGATCTATTGCAATTCTATCTTATATTCTACTACTTATTTAGTATATTGTAAAATAGACCATCACTGATAGTTTTATATAATATAACGCAGTAAAAAGAAAAGACATAAGAAGCAAGTTATTTATAGTATGTGTGTGGGGTTTTCTCTATTTTGTGGACAGAAGGGTGGACTGTAGCAAAGAAAATCTTGTGGGCTCACCAGTTGTGTTTATTTTTCTTCCTCTTTGGCATTCAGTTTTCCTAGAATGCCTCACAGTATGGTTTGCACCCTTGGTTCATATTCTGGGCAGTAATATGGGGGAGGAACTGAAGTACACCACTTCCAGGACTGCTCACAAAATTGCTTGTGCAATATTGCTTCTGTTATTCTCTCTGAAGAAAGTTTGGGGGTCACTTGTATAATAGTGGTGCTGGATCCCTGGTACATGGTTTGGTGGAGAATCACTAAGAAAACTCAAGCAACCTAAAGTGAATTATGATATGAACAAAAAATTAAGTTGGTAGTAATAAGCCAAAAAGAGATGCTGGGGTTTATTTGTCATAAGAATAAACTGCCTACTCTGATTTATACCCTTAACGTGACAACGCATGAGGCAATCACTAAGTTAGGAAATGTCAAGACAAAATTTGCCAAGCTGGAAAAGAAAACTTAAATCCTCAACTATTTGAGCAAGGGAAATTCACTGCACCCCTCCATAATGGAAATGATCTCCTTCCATTAACGTGCTGCCCTCTTGGAGTATAGAACTAAATCCCGGACATGTGGTTGATCATTGCTGCCGGAATTTTGTATATTCAAGAGTGGTAGTAGCATGGTTAAGGGTTCAGTCATGCATAAGCTCTATCTTCCCCTCCTTGACCTCTTTGTTCACATGCCCATTAAGTAAGTACTAGGGTGGCTGGGGAAAAAGGCTAACTTACTTTTCTAGAGTGGATAATCTTGTTAATATTTTTAATTGCCTCCTCCAAGTAAGAGCACTTAGGGTTTATTCACTTGTAGAGTTAACGTTTTCCTACTTTGGGCCACATGCTTCTGGGCACAGTCACATTTATGTCTAGGGAATAATTTAGTACTTATTTTGTATTGAGCCGCTCAAGTAACACAGTCACTTGGTGTCCTGTGGTCAAGTACTTCAGTCTTCACCAGGGCCCAGTGGCAAGTCAGCAGTTATTTCCCAAAAGGATTATATTTACAGGCAGTTCCTGGATTACAAATGAGTTCCATTCCTAAATGTGTCATTAAGTGAAATTTGCACCTAAGTTGGAACAACTTGGTATGGCTTATATCTAATGTCAGTTAGTCAAATGTTTGTCTTCCTATATAGTATATAGTGTACATTTAGTGTACGTTTCTATGCATTAAAAACATTAAACACTTCCAGATACATGAAAACATCTTTAACATAATAATACAGTAAAAATAATAATAATGTCTGATGCACATCCCAAAGTAGCTCTCCTTTGTTATTATGAACCATTTGACATACCTTGAATTTTTACCACATTTTATGGGGATTTGTTCATGACTACAGGTTGTATGTAAGTCGAACATTTGTAACCCAGGCACTGCCTGTACTTGCTGAAGAGTGAATGGCTCTGCTCCAAAACCACATGACCCCTCAGCTGTGACTGTGATTCTCCTTGTTGGGGTTTGCCACAAGATCAATACAGCCTCTAGGTCTTTCACAGACACTGTTTACATATCTAATTCTGTCTTTTTTTCAGCATTTTCCTACTCCTGAAGACTGTCCACTGTGGCTTCTGCAATTCACTATTCATTATCAGTAAAATCCTTTAGCTAAACTCTCAATCAGTTTTTTAAAGACTTCTTTTGCTTTCTTCACTCAGTGGAAATCTAGTTCTCCCTGTGGACATTGTTACCCTTTCAGCCTTCTAAAATGGGATGAGTCTTTTTCTCCCACACACTTATACATATCCCTAAGCCTAGGTGAAGGTTGGGGAAGGAATGAGGAGTAAATATCCTCATCACTTCTCTTGCCAGTTTTAGACCATTCCCCTGCCCTCTTCCCTAAAAACTCTTAAAATTGATTCTTGTAACATCTGGTGCCCACTAACCCCTCATTGTTGCTGTTATATCTCAAATCCCAGGGCATTACCCCTCATTTCTTTAACAACTTTAGCTTCTGGCTCACTGTCATACTATTATTCTTGCCAAACCCATTACTATCTTAATCCTCCAATCACCTTGTCTTCCAGTCTACCTTAAACACTAAATGTATATCACTTTTGGACCACTGTTTTCTGTTTTTACAGATCACCCCTGTTAACGCACCAAATTCTGGCACTTTTTGACCACACTAGCATATCCAGTCTATTAATTCTACCATGTTTTTACTGTCTCTCAAATGTCTAACTTTCTAACTTCCCTCATTACACATGCTAAATATGGTGGTTAATATTTAATCATTCCCTTGCATACACCCTTGCATCTCAACATAACTCTTGCTTCACTATACTGTAACCAAAATTTCAACTCTACAAAATCTACTTTGCCTATTCTATAATTGTATTTGTGTAGCTAAACATGGCTGGAAAAAAAAAAAATCTAAGAACGACAAGGCAGTCTCACTTTAAATTCATAATAAACTTCAAGTAGATCCTTAAAGCTGGAAAAGAGTTGTTTGTGCTTACATTATGCTTTACATTCTCTCTTCTCAATCTCCCACTTTCTCTTCAGGAAGAAACTGGATTTTACTTCCACATGAAGTGAATCCACCACTCCTCAACAACAACAACAAAAACAGACAAAGTATATAAGAAAAATGGTTTTAGAGACACTGGACTTCAGGCAAAAAGAGGTCGGAGTGTGATTCCTGAGAGACGGGGAATAAATGAGGTGAGACCTCATTTCCCCATCTTATTGCCTTCAGAAAGTTTGCAGGCTTTTGCACAAGGAAGGAGAACCCAGATGGAGTCTGTTAATGCCTTGAATTAAGTAGCTGGAGTTTAGCATCGGGGAAAACCAAGGTGGCTTGAGTTAGGACAGGTTACTGAAGAGAAGACAGCTATACTGAGAGTTCTGGAGGTCTACAGAGTATCGTTCTTGGATGTTCAACAGAGTACTGTTTGGATCATAAATGTGAAGTGTGAGGAAACTACCCAAGGCTGGGGAAAGATGTACTTGAAAATATTAAAGGAACATTAGGAATATTGTGTAATGCTTGGCACTGGATTGAGAATAGTATTGTTCCTTTTGACCAGACTAGAAACCTTATTATTCCAAGGGCATCAAATCGATTAAGAGAAGAATCTTGTTTAAGTAATGGAGAATAATTAGGCCTCAACTAAAGACTGATCTGCTCCTGTCCAACAAACCTTAAAGGCAAGAATTAAAAGGATTAAGCTGTTTCCAAGTAATTTAACTGCATCACAGTAGTAGTCATAAAAATGAATGAACTATTGATACATACAACAACATGGGTGGATCTCAAAATAATTATGCTGAATGAAAGAATAGAGGTTTTATAGAGTACATACTATACAATCCGCTTTATATAAAATCTGAGAAAATGAAAAGAGACACTAATAAATTTTTGGAAGTGTTGGATATGTTCATTATCTTGATTTCAGTGATGGTTTTGTGGGTATATATGTCAAAACTTATCAAGCTATACATTTTAAATACGTGAATTTTATTTTATGTCAATTGTAACTCAATAAAGATAAAGCTGACAACAAAATAAAAATTTTCCTTTGGTGGATCTACTTTTTTTCTATTTTAGTGATTTTTTTCCATTGGACATGTGAAATACTGAATCACATGTTTCTGTTCTTAAATAAAGAAAGAGGCTATAAAAGATATACTAATCTTTTTTATGTTAATACAAATTCAAATATAAATTCACATCAGATTTATACTGAAAAATATTTAGAAATCCAGCATTAATTCTTCCACAAATATATTGGTACTCTCATAATCAGAGATAATGTTTAAAAATTATGACTCTATACTATTGTATAAAGATGGGCTTTCAATAGCAAACTTTTCTTCTATGAAGTTGACCTGTTTTTCAATCTGAAAGCATTAGGATCTTTGAAGAGGTAGTTCAGCACAATTTTTAGAGGTAAGCTTATTTTTTAACATTTTCATATATGTATATGTATACACATATATGTATATATACACACATACACACAATTTGTATAAACATTTATCAGTTGCTTAGGTAAAATAGGAAGGCAATCTAATAAAAATTTAAAGCTTTAAGCTAAAGCTTGACTCTAAAAAGTACCATCGTATTCATAGAAAGGCTAAAATATTTTTTGAATGCTCTGCAAATTTAAGTTATCTGCTTATTTAGAAAATCCAGATTAGTAGCATGATACAAAGGAGATTTATTGCACATATCTGAGTGGAAAAAATGTATTAAATAGTAAGTCTTTTAAATTATCACTTACAGAATTGAATCTAAATCTGTGTTTTATTTAGTCTGTATTCTTTATTTCTGTAATTAACCTACTACAAAAGATAACGACAATATTCTAAAGTGACTCTACTGAATATCCAGCCTAAGAAAATTTACAATTTAATATGGTTAGCGGAGATTCCATGGTTTAATAAAGAGTAGTGTTTGGCCTGATCTTCAACCGTCTTTTCTGGCTTCTCTAGATCCCTTCTCTAGTTCTAGATCTAGAACTCTATTGTCATTAATGGCACACTTCGAAGGGCCTACTGGTTTATTAAACAAATATACGCCAGAAACTCTTTCTGCCACAAGAGTCCTTTCTTCAAGAAAGTATAGTACAGGAGACAGTAAGTAAAGCAATGATTCCAGCATAATAGACGTAAATATAGGGAGTATGGGGGTAAAGAATTAAGGTATCAAATATGATTGGCATTACGTTAATGTAAACTCTAGAATTTTTTCCCATTGGGAATAAAGCTAAATTTTAAAAGACAAATAAGAATTATTCAGATGGAAAAGGAGAAAGTTAGGTGTTTCAAGCAAAGAAAACAGCATGTGAGGATGTATTGAGGTGGGAAACAGCATGTTAATTGTTGTTTTTCAGTCATTATTATACCTAGGTAGTTTAAAAACCACTGGGGAAATAGATGAGTTGCCAGAAAGTAAACACAGAATAAGTGAAAAGAATAGCAAACTGTGGCAACTGGGAAAGTTGAGATCGGCTGGAAAACAATCTGCAAACATGCTGAGAGTAATGTTGGACCATATTTGCTTGGCCATCTGGTAGTACTTTTAAAGTAGGATGCCAGTGTGAGAAAAAAACTTGGCAAGTGGTTGAAGCTATGGCATTGCAAAACCGATGTATATACCTCCTGCAATCAATAGACAGAGTCAATGAATAAGACAGTTACTCTTTCCCAGAAAGCCCTGAAATTCAGTCACATGTTTTTGTTCTTCTTTTGTTCACTACAAATTCTTTAGCTCACCAGTGAATCTTTCTGAAGGCAAAGCCCTCCCCCAAGGTGTGTAAATGCCATAAATTTAAAAAATTACAAATCTTCTCACTTATAAGTCATTTTGTTTAAGGAGACAGTAAGTATGTGCTCATCTCCTATATCTGAATTTTATATTTCAAATTTCAGAATATGCCATTCTTCCCTAGTTTTTTGGGAGAGGGACATGGGTACGCATATTTAAAGATTTCCTTTAAATAATTATATATTTGCATGCAGTGTTAATGTGAGGGAATAATTATAAAAAATAGTCCTGATTCTTCACCTCTCCCTTTATTCATAATCTTGCAGTGGGAGTCTTTCTATTGTCTCATCTACAGAAGTAAATTCTATTTCCTCGTTCATAGGTTGTGGAGTGGCTGTGTGACTCGCTTTAGCCCAAAGAAGTCAGAAAGTTGTGGATGCTAGTTCTAAACCTAGGTCTTGAGAGACATTGAGTATGATATCTCCCTCTCTTGGACTCCTGGGATCACTACGTGAACAAGTCTAGGCAAAAATGCTTGAGGGTGAAAGACCATGTGTAGCAGGGCCAACTCAATCCCAAATGAAGCCATTAGGTATCTATCATTCAGCCGTCAGCCTACCACAAGCTTTCTACAGAGGTATGATCTAGGCCAGGAAAGATTAGCCAAGTCTGGTCCAAAGTGAACTTGGAAGATTAATAAATGCATATTATCTTCAGCTATTGAATTTGGGTGTGGTTTGTTTTGAAGCATTATAGAGGCAATAGATGAAAGATACAACTTATATTGATAAATGTGAATCATATTGATGCAATATAATTTGGGGCCTCATCACTCTTTATATACTTATTAAAATATACTTGCCCACTTTTTTTTCCTTAGGCTTACTAAATTCACTTCATTGCATTGCAAAGTGGATAATATAGTTAATTGAATTTTACGTATAATTGCATTGAAATATTTGATGAAAAAGAGAATAGCACTGAATTCACTGGTATAAATGAATGTAGAGAGACTCTTAGAAATTCTAACTAGAGAAACCCTACAGAGACAGGAGGGATCCCCCACATCAAAAATTTGGTTTGGATGTGCATTAATAATAATCAACATGAGGCTGATTCCCAAAATGTGAAGGTAACTCACATCCCTGCTTTCCCACTATTCAATCATTTCTGACACCAGCCACCCACAAGGTGTTCTCTTTCTCTCTGACCTCAACCATCCAGAGTAAGGTCTTTAAAAAATGATCCCCTGCACAGCCATCTTCTGTCCATCAGCCACCTAAAGCTGGGTACTCAAAAGTTAGAAGAACTCTTTCCTTTTCATCAACCGGCACATAGAGAGACACCAGGCACTACTGCCTCTCGCTGCCCACAATGGGTTCAGTAATTTTCCAGAACAACCCATAGAACTCATGGAAAGGGTATACTTAAAATAACCACTTTAATATAACCACAAAAGGATAAGCAAGCGCAAAGAGACACACCGGTCTTGCTCTGAGACAGGTCTGGGTGTGAGACTTTCCCTGTCCTCAGGGACATGTCACATCTCTCCTCAATTCAGAAAAACCAACTGCTTCTGTATTCAGGATCTCTTACACAATAAATAGTCATAACTGGTGCCTCACTGCGTATGCGTGATCCATCAGATCAACGAATCTGCATTATTGACTGCATCATGCCCCCTACATTCCTGAAGTTATTTGTGCCAGGTGTGGTCTTTGAGGCTCCCATCACCTTTGCACATGTTTGAGTGTTGCCTGACTATTTTGGAAAACAAAGACGTCTTGATTGCTGGCAATTCCAAGGGTTATTTTTAAGAAACAGAGACAAAAGGCCAAATCCAGTTTTTTGTTCTGCAGTTGGCAAGATTGAGGATCTGACACACACGCGCTCACACACACACACACACACACACACACACACACACAAATCAAGAGGGTATACTCACATAATGAGGTTTTCTGGGGAGAAAAGGGAAGTTCCCAAACACGAACAAATAAAAAAGTATCCCTGACAAGAAGCTTGAAAAAGTTACACTCTTCATTTTTTCTTAACATGATTAATTTTATAATGGAGGAGAATTTTGTATACACCGAAATGCCAAGATCTTAAGTGTGTTGTTGTTGTTATTAGTTGCCTCCAAGTCTACTTTGACTCATGGCAACCCAAAGTGTACAGAGTAGAACAGCTCCAAGGGGTTTTTCAGGCTGTGACCTTTCAGAAGCAGATTGCCAGGCCTTACTTCCAAGACCAACCAAACTTTAGTTTAGTAGTCCAGCACTTAACCATTTGCACCACCCAGAGAAGAGTAAAATCTTAAGTATAATAGGATATAAATAAAATATAAACAAAGTTATATAAAATTTCATGTAATTATAAATAGGCACAATAAATAAAACTGCATATGACTAGAATCATACAGAGTGTATTTTTTCCAACTTTATTGAGCTATAATTAACATCCCATAAAATTCACCCACTTCAAGTGAATAATTTAATGCTTTTAGTATAGTCACAGGACTGTGCAATCACAATTCAATTTTAGAACATTTTGTCCCCTCATCCCCAATGAAACGCACCTCCTATTGGAAAGTATCTATTTGTGCTAACTTCTTTCACTTAACACAATACTTTGAGATACATTCACATTGTTGTGTGTATTAGCAGTTTTGTTTTTGTTTTTTTTTATGTTGTTGAGTAGTTGTGATGGTTAAGGTTATGCGTCAACTTGGCTAGGCCATGATTCTTAGTGGTTTGGCAGATATTACATAATCATGCTACATTATGTGATCTAATGTTAGCAGCTAGTCAGTTGAAAGGGGAGATTCCTTGGGGGTGGGGTCTGCATCCAATATATGGATGTTCTGACAAAGTTCGCTCTCTCTCAATCCTGAAACTGACTTGTTATCCTCTGATCTTTGGTTCTTGGGACATGAGCCAACAGCCTTCCATCTGACTTGCTGATTTTGAGTTTGTTAGCCCCTACAACCACGTGAGTCAGGAGAAGCCTCCAGCCTGACACTTGACCCACAGACGTGGGACAAGCCATCCTCCACAACTGCATGAGCCATTTCCTTGAAATGAATCTCTCTCTATATATTTACATATATGCTTTATTAGTTTTGCTCCTCTAGAGAACCCAGCCTAAGATATTTGGTACCGAGAGTGGTTCTAGAGGAGTAAAATCATAAAGATGAGTTTTCTAAATTGGTTCTCAAGTCTGGCTAGTCTTAAAGGCACTGATGACTCTGACTTCAGTAGTAAAGAGGCACAGTTATTCCACAGGGTGACGTGGCATTTGAAATATGCAAAATATCACCAACCTTGGATTGAATATTTGTGAGAGATAAGTCTCTAAGTGATTGCATATTTGATACTTTTCTACAATTTTGTCAGAATGAGAAGTATAAGGAAGCTGGCTGATCCTACTTTCACTAGACACCGAACTGACACTAATTCCAGGAGACTCAAAACATCACTGTGGCCCACAGGTTAGAGTAGGGGTATATGGAGGTCAGTTTGTTAATGGAGTCTGACCTCAGGTTCATCTCTCAGTGAGTCCAGTGGGTCTCCAAGCCCATCCTGTAGTGATCTGCTCAGTTCTAGAAAGCATAATTGGAATAGACATAATGAGCAACTAGCAGAACCACCACATTGGATCCCTGACATGTGAATTAAGGGCTATTGTAGTAGGAAAATCCAAGTGGAAGCCATTAGAACTGTCCCTGCCTAGGAAAATAGTAAACCAAAAGCAGTACCACATTTCTGGAAGGATTGCAGAGATTAGTGCCACCATCAAGGACTGGAAGTATGCAAGGGTGGTGATTCCCACCACATCCCCGTTTGATTCTCCTATTAGGCCTGTGCAAAAAACAGATGAATCTTGGAGAATGACAGTGGATTATTGCAAACTTAACAAGGTGGTGACTCCAGTTGCAGCTGCGGTTCCAGATGTGGTTTCATTGCTTGAGAAAATTACACACACTCCTCACTTATCAACTATCTTGTTATCAGACATTTTGTATTTATGACAATAGTTAAAAAAATCTGACTATTTGTGCATTAATGAGGCAGTGGGCATGGTGGCAATGTCTGCAGAGCATCTTCCCCTTCAAGGAGGATCCCTAGCTGCCTCCAGGAAACTGGGCTGCACTACCCCACACCCTCAACTCCCTCCTGGCAGCGGGGGCACCATGCCCAGCTGCTGCAAGGGGCCAGCTTCCTCCATGGCCACCGCCTTCAGTTGGGTGCACAGGTAGCACCAAGCCAGTGGATGCCTGTTCTGGGTTCCTAGTTTCTACGTGGCCTGAGGCCCTGCAGCTCAAAATTGCTATGAGTTGGGAAGGGAGGAAAGAAAAAGATATCGGAGAGGGTATTTCAAAGAGATGTGTGTAAGTTTTATGACATCCCTAAGTGAGCCAACTGGACCTGAAGCCTCTGCCTCGGTAAGGCAGGGTTCATGATCAGGCTTCCAGCACCCTCACAGGAAGCCCTGAGGCTCGGTGACTCACCAGGCCTGGAGGGCAGAACAGGTTCCAGGATTGTGAATGCAGGGCTTGTAAGGATCACTGGAGGTGTCCCCACAAGGGAAGCTCTGACCAAACACAGGAAGAAGGTAAAGTGGTTAAACTGTGGGCCCTTCCATCACACAGCCTAGCTTTATCCAGCTTTGTCTCCTCCATGCCTCTTTCTCTGCAGAGGAATAATCCATAACAGGACTCACCACAGTGAAAAACACTTCAGTAAATCTTAGCTATTATTATTTCTATGATCATATTTTCTAAATAGTAAAAAATCATACAAATGGATGGTCTGAAAACAGAAAAAATCCTCCATTTTTACATAATGTTGATTTTTGCATAACAACTTAGTGTTTGGAACCAATTCATACTGATAAGTGAAGAGTGGGTGTAATATATCTCCTGGTACCTAGTATGCAGCTCTTAATCTGGAGAACACCTTTTTCTCAATTCTGGTTTCAAAGGATCACCAGAAGCAGTTTGCCTTCAACTTGCAAGGCTAGCAATACACCTTCACTGTCCTGTCTCAGAAGTATGTCAGCTCACAAACCCTATGTCATAATTTAGTCCCCAGAGACCTTGATTACCTTTTCCTTCCACAAGATGTCATGCCAGTCCATCACATTGCCGAAAGTATGCTGACTGAACTTAAAGGAAGAAGTATCAATGACTTCAGACTTATTTGTGAGACATTTTTGTGTCAGAGAGTGGGATATTAGTCTGACAAAAATTCAGGCACTTCTACCTCAGTGAAATTTCAAGGAATCCAGTGGTGTGGAACATGTCAGGATATTCCTTCTCAAGTGAAGGATAAGTTGTTACCTCTAGCCCCTCCTGCAACTAAAAAGGATGCACAATGCCTGGTGGGCCTTTTTTCATTTTAAAGGCAACATATCCTTCATTTGGTTATGCTATTCCATCCCGTTTATCAAATTGCTAGACCAAGAGAAGGCTTCAGTGCAAGCCGCTCTGCCACTTGGGCGATATAATCCAGTTGATCCAATAGTGCTTGAAGTGTCAGTGGCAGATAGAGATGCTGTTTGGAGTCTTTGGCGGGGCCCTATTGGTGAACAACAATGCAGATCCTTAGGATTTTGGAGCAAAACTCTGCCATCTCTGTAGATAGTTAGTCTCATTTTGAGAAACAGCTTTTGGCTTATTACTGGGCCTTAGTAGAAACTGAACACTACCAAGTCACCATGTGGCCTGAGCTGCCTATCATGTACTGGGTGTTGTCTGACCCACAGAGTCATAAAGTTGGACATGCATAGTAGCACTCCTTCATTAAATGAAAGTGGTATATACGAGATCAGGCTTGAGTAGAATCTGAAGGCACAAGTAAGTTACATGAGGAAGTGGACCAAATGCCCATGGTCCCCACTCCTGTCACGTTCTCTTCCTTCCCTTAGTATGCACCTATGACCTCATGGGGAGTTCCTTACAATCAGTTGACTGAGGAAGAGAAAATCATGCCTGGTTTACAGGTGGCTCTGAGCGAAATGCAGGCACGACTCAAAAGCGGACAACAGTAGCACAGCAGCCCCTTTCTGGGATCTCCTTGAAGGACAATGGTGAAGGGAAATCCTCCCAGTGGGCAGAATTTTGAGTAGTGTACGTACGTGGTTGTTCATTTTCCTTGGAATGAGAGATGGCCAGATGTATGATTGTATACTGATTCATGGTCTGTGACCAGTGATTTGGCTGGATGGTGAGGGGTTGGGAGGAATATGATTGGAAAATTGATTAGAAGAAGGTATGGAAAAGAGGCATGTGGATAGACTTCTCTGAATGGGCCAAAGAAGTGAAGATACTTATGTCTCATGTGAATACTCACCAAGGGGTGACCTTGGCAGAGGAGAATTTTAACAATCAAGTGGATAGAATGACATGTTCTGTGGCTACCAGTCAGCCTCTTTCCCAAGCCACTCCTCTCATTGGCCAATGGGTTTGTGAACAAAGTGGCCATGATAGCAGAGATGGAGGTTATGCATGGGCTCAGCAACATGGACTTCCACTTACCAAGGCCAACTTGGCAATAGCCACTGCTGAGTGTCCAATCCTCCAGCAGCAGAGACAAACACTGAGTCCTCGACATGGCACCATTCCTAGGGGTGATAAGCAAGTGAGCTGGTGGCAGGTTGGTTATATTGGATCACTTCCATCATGGAAAGGGCAGTGTTTTGTTCTTCTTGGGAAAGACACTTATACTGGATTTGGATTTGCCTTCCCTGAATGCAATGCTTCTGCCAAAACTACCATCCATAGACTTATAGAATGTCTTATCCACAGTCATGGTATCCCACACACCATTGCCTCAGATCAAGGGGTTCACTTCACAGCAAATGAAGTCCCACAATGGGCCCATCTCATGGAATTCAGTGGCCTTATCATGTTCTCCCTCATTCTGAAGCAGCTGGCTTCATAGAACAATGGAATATCCTTCTAAAGACACAATTATGGTGCCAGCTAGGTGGCAATATCTTGCAGGTTAGAGTTATGTTCTCCAGGAGGCTGTATATGCTCTAAACCAACATCCAATATATGGTGCTGTTTCTCCCATAGCCAAGGTTCATGGACCTAGGAATAACGGGGTGCAAATGGGAGTGGCACCACTCACAATCACCCTTTGTGAGCCACTTGAAAAATGAAACCTATGCATTTTGGGTAGAGAGGTCTTAGTTCCAAAGGGAGGAATGCCCCCACCATGAGACGCAGCACTGATTCCATTGAACTGGAAGTTGAGAAGACCACCTGTCCTTTTTGGGCTCCTCATGCCTCTGGATCAACAGGCAAAGAAGGGAGTTACCATATCGGCTGGTGTGATTGATCCTGATTATCAAGGGGAAATTGGATTGATATTATGCAATGGAGGTAAAGAAGAGTATGTCTAGAATACAGGAGATTCCTTAATGTCTTTTAATACTACCATGCCCTGTGATTAAAGTCAACGGAAAACTACAGCAACCCAATTACAACATGACTACTCATGATCCAGACCTTTCATGAATGAAGGTTTGGGTCACCCCACCAGACAAAGAACCACAGCCAGTTGACGTGCTTGCTGAGGACAAACGGAATACAAAATGGGTGGTAGAAGAAGATAGTTCTAAATACCAGCTAAGATCATTTGACCAGTTGCAGAAAGGAGGCCTGTAATTGTTTTCCTTCCTTGTTTTGTTATACCTGTAAGTGTGTGTGTGTGTGTGTGTGTGTATGTGTGTATAGCAAATATCCATGTTTTCTTTCCTACCTTATTCCATTATTTATTATAAAATATAAGATGTAAACAGAGTTAGTGTATTTACTGTTGTACAAATGTAGTTGTTGTTATCGTTAGGTGCCATCAAGTTGGTTCTGACCCATAGCGACCCTAAGAATGGAACCAAACATTCCCCCATCCTAAGCCATCCTCATAATTGTTGTTATGCTTGAGCCCATTGTTGCAGCCACCGTGTCAATCCATCTTGTCGCTGACCCTTGGCTTTACCAAGCATAATGTTCTTCTCCAGGAACTGATCTCTCCTGATAACATGTCCAAAGTATGTGAGACAAGGTCTCTCCATCCGTGCTTGTAAGGAGCATTATGGCTGTACTTCTTCCAAGACAGATTTGTTAGCTTTTTGACAATCCATGGTATATTCAATGTTCTTCACCAACTCCATAATTCATTGGCATCAATTCTTCTTTGGTCTTCTTTATTCATTTCCCAGATTTTGGAGGCATAAAAAAACCAAAACCATAGCCATCGAGTCAATTCTGACATGTAGTGACCCTTTAGGACAGAGTAGAACTGCCTGATAGGGTTTCCAAGGAGCAGCTGGTGGATTCAAACTGCTGATTTTTTTGATTTTCAGCCATAGCTCTTAACCACTGAGCCACCAGGGCTCCTTTACATGCATATTAGGTGATTAAAAACACCAAGGTTTGGGTCAGGCGCACCTTAGTCTTCAGGGTGAGAGCCTTGCTTTTTTACACTTTAAAGAGGTCTTTTGAAGCACATTTGCCCAGCGCAATGCTTCTTTTGATTTCTTGACTGCTGCTTCCTTGTGTGTTGATTGTGGATCCAAGTAAAGTGAAGTCCTTGACAACTTCAATCACTTCTCCGTTTATCATGATGTTGCTTATTGGTCCAGTTGTGAGGGCCTTGTTTTCTTTATGTTGAGGTGTGATCCATACTGAAGGCTGTAGTATTTGATCCTGGTCAGTAAGTAAGTGCTTTAAGTCTTCACTTTCAACAAGCAATCTTGTGTCACTGCATAACTTAGGTTGTTAATGAGTCTTCCTCCAATCCTGATGCCTTGTTCTTCTTCATATAATCCAGCTTCTCAGATTATTTGCTCAACATAAGATTGAATAAGTATGGTGAAAGGGTACAACCCTGACACACCCATTCCTGACTGTAAACCATGCAATATCCCCTTGTTCTGTTTGAACAACTGCCTCTTGATCTATGTACAGATTCCTCATGAGCACAATTAAGTGTTCTGGAATTCCCATTCTATGCAATGTTACCTATAATTTGTTACAATCCACACAGTTGAATGCGTTTTCACAGACAATAAAATACAGGTAAACATCTTTCTGGTATTCTTTACTTTCAGCCAGGATCCATCTGACATCAGCTATGGTATCCTTCATTCCATGTCCTCTTTATATCCGGCTTGAATTTCTCGCAGTTGTTGACATACTGCTACAACCACTTTTGAATGATCTTCAGCAAAATTTTACTTACATGTGATATTAATAATATTATTGGATAATTTCAAATTTGGTTGGATCATCTTTCTTTGGAATAGGCATAAAAATGGATCTTCTCTGGCAAAATGGCCAGGTAGCTATTTTCTAAATTTCTTGGCATAGATGAATGAACGCTTTTCAGTGCTGCATCCTTTTGTTGAAACATCTCAACTGGTATTCCATCAGTTCTTGGAGCCTTGTTTTTTTGCCAACATCTTCAGTGCAGCTTGGACTTCTTCCTTAAATATCATCAGTTCTCCATCATATGTCACTTCCTGAACTGATTGAATATCAACCAATTTTTTTGGTATAGTGACTCTGTGTATTCCTTTTCTTGACAATCCATGGTATACTCAATGTTCTTCACCAATGTCAAAGGCATTTTCTTTTGATGCTTTCTGAGTCATTAAGTATTTTGCCCATAGAATCCTTCACTATTGCAATTTGAGGCTTACATTTTTCCTTCAGTTCTTTCAGCTTGGAAAATGCTGAGTGTGTTCTTCCCTTTTGATTTTCTAACTCCAGGTCTTTGCACATTTCATTATAATACTTAGTCTTCTTGACCAGCCCTTTGAAATCTTCTGTTCAGCTCTTTTCTTCATCATTTCTTCCATTCGCATTAGCTACTCTACTTTCAAGAACAACTTTCAAAGCCTCTTCTGATGACATCCATTTTGGTATTTTATTTCTTTCCTGTCTTTTTAATGACCTCTTGCTTTCTTCATGTATGATGTCTTTGATGTCATTCTACAACTCATCTGATCTTCAGTCATTAGAGTTCAATGCGTCAAATCTATTCTTGACATAGTCTCTAAGTTCAGGTAGTATATACTCAAGGTTGTACTTTGACTCTCGTGGGCTTGTTCTAATTTTCTTCAGCTTCAACTTGCATTTGCATATGAGCAATTGATGGTCTGTTCTGCAGTCATCCCCTGGTCTTGTTCTGACTGATGATATTGAGCTTTGCCATCATCTCTTTTAACAGACGTAGTCGATTTGATTCCTGTGTATTCCATCTGGTGAGGTTCTCATGTATAGTTGCCATGTATGTTGTTGTAAAAAGTTATATGCTATGAAAAAGGTATTGGTCTTGCAAAATTCTATCATGCAATCTCCAACTTCATTTCTACCACCAACGTCATATTTTCTAACTACAAATCCTTTTTTTTTTTCAACTTTTGCTTTCCAATCACCATACCAAAGAAAAAACCAAACCCGTTGCCGTCGAGTGGATTCTGACTCATAGCAACCCTATAGGACAGAGTAGAAGTACCCTATTGAGTTTCCAGGGGGTGCTTGGTGGATTTGAACTGCCAACCTTTTGGTTAGCAGTAGTTACTCTTAAGCACTACACCACCAGGGTTTCCATTCCAGTCACCAGTAATTATCAATGCATCTTGATTGCATGTTCAATCGATTTCAGACTACGGAAGTTGGTAAAAATCTTAAGTTTCTTCATCTTTGGCCTTAGTGCTTGGTGCATTAGTTTGAATAATAGCTATGTTAACCGGTCTTCTTTGTAGGCATATGGATATTATCCTATCCCTGACAGCGTGGTACTTCAGGATAGATCTTGAAATGTTTGTTTTGATGATGAACACGACGTCATTCCTCTTCAATTTGTCACTAAAAAAAATGTATATGTTTGTTGTATCATTTTATGTGTGTGACTTTATAATTCTTTTTATTTAGAGATTATTTATGGTTTAAGGAGACATGTACAGTTGCCAAGTTGACAAGCAATGGACTGTGTTGGTTATGGTTATGTGTCAAGTTGGCTAGGCCGTGATTCTCAGTGGTTTGGCAGATGTTATGTAATCATCCTCCATTTTGTGATATGATGTGAGCATTCAATCAGTTAAAATGAGAATTTCCTTTGGGGTGTGTCCTGCATCCACTATATATGGATATTCTGGAAATTTTCACTCTCTCTTGATCCTAAATCCAAGTTGCCATCCTCTAATCTCTGGTTCTTGTGATGTGAGCCAGAAGTCTGCCACCTGACCGGCTGATTTTGAGTTCATCAGCCCCTGCAGCTGCATGAGTCAGGAGAGACCTCTAGCCTGAAGCCTGAGCCATGAATTTGGGATTTGCCAGGCTCCACAACTGTGTGAGCCATTTCCTTTAAATAAATCTTTCTATATATATTTATAAGGAGCCCTAGTGGCACAGTGCTTATAGTGCTTGGTTGCTGTCTTAGTTATCTAGTGCTGCTATAACAGAAATACCACAAGTGAATGGCTTTAACAAACAGAAATTTATTTTCTCATAGTCTAGTAGGCTAGAAGTCCAAATTCAGAGCACCAGCTCCAGGGGAAGGCTCTGGAGGAAGGTCCTTGTCATCAATCTTTCCTTTGTTTAGGATCGTCTCTGCACAGGGACCCAGGGTCTAAAGGATGTGCTCTGCTCCAGGCACTACTTTCTTGGTGGTATGAAGTCCTTCTGTCTCACTGCTTGCTTCTCTCTTTTAAATCTCAGAATAGATTGACTCAAGATGCAATCTAATCTTGTAGATTGAGTCGTACCTCATTAACATAACTGCTTCTAATCCTGCCTCATTAACTTCATAGAGGTAGATTTACAGCACCTAGGAAAATCACATCAGATGACAAAGTGGTGGGCAATCACACAATACTGGGAATCATGGCCTAGCAAATAGACATACATTTTGGGGGGACACAACTCAATCCATAACAGTGGCTATCTGAACGATCAGCAGTTCTAACTCACCAGCTGCTCCACTGGAAAAGATGTGGCAGTCTGCTTCTGCAAAGATTTACATCCTTGGTAACTCTATGAGGCAGTTCTACTCTGTCACACATAAGGTTGCTAATGGTCAGAATCAACTGGACTGCAATGGGCTTTTGGCTTGGGTATGTATATATATATGCTTCACTGGTTTTGCACCTCTAAAGAACCCAGCCCAAGACAGTAGCATTCTACTGTATGAATTAATCACAATTTGAATAAACAAAATGGATATTTTGGTTGTTTCTAGTTTGGCGCAGCAATTAACATTCATGCAGAAGTTAATTTTTTGTGCAGATATGTCTTCACTTCTCTTTAGTAAATTATGAAAGAATTCCTGGGTTATAGGGTCAGTGTATATTTAACTTTATAAGAAAGTGTCAGACAGCTTTCCAAATGTCTATACTATTTTACACTTCTTATATCAATATGTAAGACTTCTAGTTGTTCTACCTTCTTGTCTACACTTGGTATTATCAGAAGATTAAGTTTAGGCAGTCAAATGATTTACATGAAGTATTAGTAAGGGTGAAGAAAATAGATTTGAGAATACTACAGGGGAAAATCATGAAATATAGACAAACTATAAGACAATGGAACTATTTGAAGACATTGAGAAGTAACCAAGAGCAGATAGGAGCTTGGAGACAGTTAATCTTTGAATAACTGCCAAAGGAAAAGGTAAGAATTGACAGTTGGTGGCTTTCTTTCTTCAGCGTACATCCTAATACTACAGATATAATAGTAGAAAACCACAAATTTATAGGCTCAAGGTGGCAAAGAACAGAGTTCAAGGATGTACAAATTGTTGGAAATTAAGAGGGGTAGCCCTGGATGCAAGAGAACCATAGAACCACAGAAAGGATGAAACACAAAATTTGTATAAACATTCCAAAGTCCTTCATTGATATCTAAACTGTAAGTGCACAAGGGGAATCCCAGGATTGCCCTCCCTGAAAAAGGAAGACAGAAACCAGAGAAGATCTGACCTTTAAGGAAAGAACTAAACTGCATGAACTTTGCAAGCTTTCTGCTTTGTTGATTGTACATTTCTGATCCTGTAAGCAGCTTCAGCCACAGAGAACCAAAATCTTATTTCCTTAGGTATCAGAGGTCAGAACACAAGCTGGCAGAATAGCTGGAAAGTTAGATGATAAACTCCAAAAGTAAGAAAATCAAAGATAGGATGAGCCCAAAATTTTAAGTATTAACTCTGCCCAGATTTTCTACGTAGACACAGACGAGACCCTTTGGAAGCAGACTAAAATAAACAGTTGCTGAAAGCTGAAAGAACCAAGCAGACATATCACATCACAGGGAAAACAAGCGTTTACACTGTAAGTCCAGGCAAGAGAACTGTCTGCTAGAACAAAAGCAAATGTTATAGAATTACTCTAGAATTCAAGGTTGCCACCATGTATTATCTACATATCAGGTTTTCAATAAGAAATGACTACAAGCATTGAAACAGGAAAATATAACCCAGCTGTGAATTTTGCAAAGATTTCAAAGCAGCTATTATAAATATATTCAAATAATAATAAGAAAACATGTTTAAAAAATTAGAGGAAAATAAGATCTTAATGAGTGAAAAGAGAAACGAAAACTAAAAAAACAAAAAATAGAAAACTGTAGAGATAAAATGTACAATAAGTTAATATTTACTAGGTAACCACAACAGCAGACTGAGATGGCAGTGAAAAAGAATGAGTGAACATGTATCTAAATCAATACAAATTTTCTACATGAAAGTGCAAAGACCAAAATATATTGGGAAAAAACAAAACTGGGCCTCATAGACTTTTGAGGAGGTTCAATATAGGCATATTTGGACTCCAGGAAGAAGAGGAGAGAGAAGTTAGCAGATAAAATGTTTTAGTAACGAACTGGCCAAAAATGTCATAAGTTTAGTGAAAAACATCACATTTAAGATCAAAGGATCTCAATGAATCCCATGTTGCACAAAAAACAAAAACAAAAAACAAAAATCCCTATCTAGGTACATCACAGACGAATTTCTTGAAGTACAAATTGGAGAGAAAACTCTTGACAGCGACCAGAGAAAAACGATTCATTACATAAGGGTGAACAGTGGCATGCCTAAAGGCTAACTTCTTTCTAAAAACAATGGAGGCCACAATGACATATGTGAAGGGCTGAAAGAAGTAAAGAAAAACTGTCAACTGTCCATAAGCTGTAGGAATCTTTTTGACCCATCTCACTCCACCCATGATGCCAAGTTATTTCACAGACACAATAAGTCTTTTAGTTAAAAAAAAAAAAAAAGTTTTTTTTTCTGCAAGAAATGCACACCTGTCAGTTGCAAAAATCTAGAAATACACTTCTTTAGCTGCTGTTTGAAGAAAATTTCTAAAAAGAAATTTTTATTAGAACACCTCTCTTACTAAAATCTAATTATTTAAATAAATTTTATTACTTTCTCGATATATTAACATATCAACATTTTTTGATAGATCAGCTTGAAAAAAAAAAGTAAGTCTGGCCACTATATCAAATTTTACCTCTAAAAATTGGATTGAGAACATTATTTGTGGACTTGAATTGTAATTTCTTTAGTAGTTAATAGGTTTTAACCTGGAAATAATTTTTAAAAACTCAAATCTCATTGCTGCCTTCTCCTATTATGTAGAAACTTTGCTTGCATGAAGATAGTTCTGTATTAGTCACAGAAAATAAATGATCACCATGAGTTATTTTTCTATTTATAAGATAAATAGAATGTACTATATGGTGAATTAAATAGTATTTTAATCTGCCATGGCTGTTAACCTGAACTAAAATAATCTAACAGTTCAGGGAATTTTTTTTTAATATTTTTAATGGCATACATTTTAATTGATACTTATATTAAAATTCCTATTACCTTAGAGTCATCACTGTGAATTTATTCTTAAACAATAATAACTGACAAGGATTCCAGGTGTATTAATTTTAGTCTTCTTTTTTTCTTATAGAATGACAGAATACTAGAGAATCGAAGAAAAAGGTAATAATCAGTTTCTTGACATAGAGATGAACTTAAAGTTTTAAGAATATTGAGTGTATTAAAGAGGGCCTTATTGAGTTTAAATCTAAAAGATAAAGGAAAGAAGTAAATTGCTAATATATTTGGGAAGTTTATTCATAAATAGAAATTACGTGATGTATAAGTTGGAGCAGTTACATAGTTCAACCTACTTTGAAAATTAAAAAAAAAAAAACTATGCTAAAATGACTTACTCATAGGTAGTGTCAGTCATGACTTATAATTAAGGTCTTTCTAATTCCAAAACAAATATTCTTCTTACTATATTGAACTGAAGTGTAATTTTTTTTTAAAGGCCATCATTGTGGCATTAGTCTTTGATAAATATAGCATACAATAACTGTTTTAAACAATTAAGTTATATATTATAAAACCAACACTACACTGTCATGATTATATTTACAATTGTTGGGTTGGGAAATATGGAAAACAATAATTTTTTTTCTGCAGTGAGCATACATGTTTTCCTGTCCCTTGTTGAAAATTTGAGAAGATCTTAAAATTGTTCAGCTCTCTATCAGGTAATAAGACTCTTCTCATCTCTTAATGTTGTAGACTCTATAAGTCTCTTTTATAATTAAAAGAGTCAAGCCCCAAATTAGTAAAGAATATAGTCAGAAATCAACATTCTGTCTTTCACTCATGCTTGTTGGCTTCTCCTTTTTTCCCAACTCACTTCTGCCTCCACTTGTTAGCTTTAAGAGTGTAAGATTAGGGTATGGATTCAGCATGATAGGGGGAGGTGGTGGGATGGTTAGTGTCTTAGCCTGGGTTCTCTAGAGGAACAAAACCAGTGAGACATATATACATAAATACAGAGAGATGTACTTCAAGGAAATGGTTTACACAATTGTAGGGGCTGGTAAGTCCCAAATCTGCAGGTCAGGCAGCAGGCTTAAATCTTCTACTGGCTCATGAGATTGCGTGGGCTGGCAAATCCAAAATCAGCCAGTCGGGCCTCAGACCGGAGATTTCTGCAGGTTTATGGGATTGCAGGGATGGGTGAATCCAAAATCTGCAGGTTAGATGACAGGTCAAAGACTTCTGCAAGCTTACTTCCAAAGAAATGGAGGTCAGGTGAGGCGAAGAGTACAGGGCCCAGAGTGAGAATGAGCTTTGCCAGAATATCCATTTCTATTCTGGATGCAGACCACACTCCAAACAAAACATCCCTTTCAACAGATTGGCTGATCACACCAGATCACATTTTGGAAGGTGATAACATTTATTACATTATGAAAGAACAAACAGTCCAGTGTCTGTCAAACCATTGAAAATCATAGCCTAGTTGACACAAAACATTAACCATCACAGGTAGGTAATACTCTCTGGTATTATCTCGAGGCTCACTGGGGCTAGAGACAGTGAAAACATATGAAGTTTTAGGGGTGTGTATAAGATGCCTGCAACTAAGAGCAACAGTGAAATGTTCATCTGTAACCTTTCAATTCTAATTCCAGAAAATGGGCAATTTACATTCTGCTTCAGCTGGTATTTCAGGATTCCTCTTTGGTTTCTGTTTCTTGTTTCTCTTCCATAGACTTTTGCTGTAGGAATCTCCATGCACTTTGGCAGTAGTTCTCTTGTATGCTAAACAGTTCCAGGCCACCTTTCCTCTTACTGGCCCATTTCTGGCAGAGAGAAAACTCATGAACATCTCCAGCACTGATTCTCTTTGAAAGTACCCTTCTGTCCTGGTATTCTTCCAGGTTTTCAGTTTTGGGTGGAAGTCAGGCAATAGCACACTAGTCTCCAAATGCAGTGACATTTCCATCTCTCTAAGTGACCTAATGAGAAATTCCCTCACTGAGCTTGGGAAAGGAGTTATAATTTGTCTTTTTTCTACCCCACTGGGGCTCTGTGAGGGGAAGGTTGTGGGGTGGGGGTTTTGGCAATGTCCTTCTCTGAGTCCTGCAACTCTCATCTGAGAAATACTGACATATACTCTTATCCATTCTATTTACCCTGATTTCTTTTTAAATTTGCAATATGTCTGGAGGGTTCAAGAGACATGGAACTAGTTTCTGGGGCATTCTGTCATAAAATATTAAGGTAGTAATCTGTGTTTGGAATTTTACATCTATTTTATTATTTGTCAATTAAAATTTTAATTTTAGCATCATTTAACAATGTTATAAATAATGGTAAAATGAGCATCTCTCAATGCATTCTATACTACATTTATATATTTTTCTCTAGATTATTAAAATTGAAATTCATTGTCCAATGATTTTAAAGATTTAATGCTCTAATACATGTTGGTGAATTGTTTTCCACAAAGTTTATATCAACTTCCACTTTAACATCAGTGTATGAGAGTACCCATAGGTAAAAAAGAACATTTTCTCATAGTTCAATTTATTTATTCATTCTTTATAAGATACAAAATGTGTAAGTCTTTTTCATTTTTGTTTAGTTAGACCTTAAATAAAATTTTAATTTAAGTCACTGGTACTATGATTTATAATCACATTGTCAATGAAAGATTTCATACTCAGTATTGCCTCACATTTCTCTACTTAGTTTGATGAAACTGGTCCTTCACCATGGGACTTAATGGGATTTAGATGGTGAAGAACAGACTAGTAATATCTAAGTGTATGGAAGTTCCAGAAAGGAATATTTATTGGTTCAAGAAAATTGTCTCTGAAATTTTATGGAGTTGTAACTTTAAGAGAACATTTTTTCAAAGTGATTGCTTTTAATCTTTACCACAAATAATAGAAGGAATAAATTTATTTATATTTTATAAAATGTAAACAGGTTTGGAAAATGATGCACCCTTAATTTGAAGTCATATTTTTTCCAGCTTAATCATCTATTTTTTGTTTCAGTTGACATCCTGACTCTACCACACACCAATTGCCATCATTTAAAATCAGAAGACCTTGTTCTCAATTCCTTCTAAATTCTTGATGTCTATTGATGCCTATTTCCTGATTTTGTCATGACCCTATCATCAAAATACAGTGTGAGAAACTGAGAAACAGATGCAGTTAATTTAAATTAAAGATATATATTTTACTCATACAGAATATTACGTTATTACATAAGAAAGAAAAATGGTCCTGCACCATCCTTACAATTGTTGTTAAGCTTGAGCATATAGTTTAATAGGCAACATTAAACGTAATTAATAACAGCCTCTAAATGAAAAAAATCTATTTTTTTACTGTAGGTATATATGTTTTGATATATTGAGAAATAATCCTTTGAGCATTTGACTGTATTTGGTGACTAATATTGCTTCTTTCACTGAGATCTTTATCATGATTTCCAAAGCTCCATTTCCAACTGGACTTGGATATATGGATATTTATATTGAAAGATTTTTCTTCATGAATGTCTCACATTTCTGCATGATTTAGGACCTCTGAAAAAGGCATTTATTGCTTTGTATATTTTTATTAGTATAAGAGAACCTTCCCAGATAGTAATGCTTAAAGACACCTACTTCCCAAGAGGTTTTGCTATAATAAAGATAAAGCTTTCTCCTTCAGTCTGCTGGAGAAGTTTTGTCTACCTTCAGGCTAAAAGTAAGGTCTCTCTCTCTGGAGAGGAGAACAAACAGGTCACCAGAGGAGAGTTTTCTAGTTTCAGGGTTTCTCTCCTGTGATGCAGCCCACTTTATGTGTTCTCATCATGTCACCTTGTAGGGGCTGGAGCTCCAGGATCAGCATTCTCAGATGTTAGTCTGGTTACTTCCTTTGCTGTGAATAATAAACTGTCTTTTCCTCTGACCCAGAGGTCCTGTGTTTTCCGTCAGCATATATATATATATATATATATATATATATATATGGTGCAGTAATAAGCAATGTTTCATTGTATATAGGGTCACTATGAGTAAGAACTAACCAAATGGCACCTAACAACAATATATATGTTGTTAGTTGTGTCAAGTTGGTTCTGACTCATAGTGACACTATAGAACAGAGTAGAACTGCCCCATAGGGTTTCCAAGTAGCAGCTGGTGGATTTGAACTGCTGACTTTTAGGTTGGTAGCTGAGCTCTTAACCACTATTCTACCAGGGCTCCATATATATATATATGTATATATAAACACATGTATATATGTGTGTGCATGTGCATATTTATGCATGCATGTATGTTTTTGTGTAACTATGACAGATTAAATTATCAGCTTGCAAATAGGATTAAATCTCAGAAGCTTCATAGTCTCTGACTTAAGAACTTATAAGAACAAAATCACATATCCACTTGGTATTAGTTCACTGAAGCTTTTCATCTAGTTGGTCCATGGTACCATCAAATGCAACATGTTCTAAACACACCTCTCTGAAAATTGAAAAATAACATTTCAGAGTAATCCTTGTATATTATCCAATCTGATACCCAAGCATCTCTCAAATATTTCATCTTCTGTGCTTTCCCTTGCGACTGCCTTAGCTGAAGATTTCGTTTTATATTTCCTGGATTATTGTTATTCTAAAACTGGCAAATCTGCGTGCAATTTTAAATTTCTTTTGTCCTTCAGCTACTGTTTTACTACAGGTATATTTTATAATTAAATTATACTTGTCACATGTTAGTCTTTTTCTTAAAGTGTGTCTGTACCTTCCTAGATACCTTCCAACTTGGTGTCCAGGCAGAGATCCACAACTTCTGAGAAAAAAATAGAAGCAACAGCTTTCTGCCTTCGAGGAAAAGGTAGGAAACCTTCCCGCTCCCAGAGACCAGACAAATAGTCACTGCTTCTCGGGGAGGTGTAGAATCAAAGGTATTCTGCTCCTGTGGAGGAATATGAAGTGATCTCAGTGCTAGGATCCTGTATTGACACAAAACAGAGGTTTGCTACCCCTTGGAGTTGGGGCAGGAAACAGCCTTTCACTGAAGACATGGCACAGATACAAGGCAAAAGTGGCTGTCACAAGAAGGAAGTGGAGGAAAACTGAGAAAGCCTTCCTGTGATAATCAGGTCTGAAGGGCCTTTCTGAAATTAAGCCTGGTTCAGAATAACCAAGATCCTCCCCAGCTCCATGAGGTTGGTAACAATTAACAATCAAGAGCAGTCTATCACTGGAAAAGAAGCAGGAGCAGAGAGAGAGGCTTCCTCTCTGACACAGACTTAAAGAAACATCTGAAAGCCAAGGGGTGGAGCAGAAGCACTGTGAAAAATTCTCAAGTACATCAAACACTAAACCAAGTACTAAGTAGAAGCAGTTTATCCCCAAATAAATGTGAAGCACTCAATGTAACTATTGCAACAATCAAAACAAAATGCAGCTTAATTGCCGACCAGATTGACGATTTCCTTGTGCTAATGGTCTGACAGAACTTGTCCTGTCTTCAGATATAAATACTATCAGCCTCAAGTCTTTTTTATTCTTCTAGACATGATGTCTGTCATTCAATTATTAAAAAAAAAAATCATGAAATGCACAAAAAGCAAGAAGCAATGATCTATTGTGAAAAAATAAAGCAACATAAACAATCAAACTCAGATGATCACAAAGTTGGAAATAGAAACTTAAAAGTAACTATGATTAACATGTTCAGAGATCTAGCAGAAAATGTAAACAGCATGTGTAAGCATATGTATAATTACAGCACAGAGAAAATTTTAAAAGGAGACAGGAAACTATAGAAAGAAGTCAAATGCAATTGCTAGAAATAAAACACACACACACACTTTTAAAGATAAATAATTCCTTATACAGGCTTATTAGTAGAATAAATACAACTGAGGATACAGCCTGAAGGTAAGTCCATAGAAATTACCCAAACTGGAGTACATTTTACCTGTTGCTGTCAGATTGATTTCAACTCATAGCGACCCTATAGGACAGAGTAAAACTGCCCTATAGGGTTTCCAAGGAGTGGCTGGTGGGTTCCAACTGTTGACCTTTTGTTTAGCAGCGGAGCTCTTAGCCACTGTGTCACTAGGGCTCCGGAATACATTTTATTCATTGTAATAATGGATAAAAGGAAAAAAAAACCAAAAATTAAAGTCACATAGGTTGGAAAGAAAGAAACAAAACAGTGTGTATTTACTGACAATATGTTTATCTATGTTGTTAATCTCAAAGACTGTACTAGAAAAGCTACTAACATTAATACTTCAGTTAATCTAGTTGCAGGGGACAAGGTTGATAGAAAAAATCCATTGTATTTCTATATACAAGCAATGGACAAATGGAATATGGTATCAAAAAGAAAAGAAAATGAACCATTTCAATGACAGAAAGTTCCCTGAAATATTTTGGTACAAATCTAACAGAATATGTGCAAGATCTGTATGTAGAACACTACAAAACATTGATAAAATAAATTTTAAAAAAATCAAAACAAATGAAGGTGGTATACAGTGTTCATAAATTGAAATATTTAAAGTTGTTAACATGTGAGTTCTCCTCAAATTGATCTATGGATTCATTGTCATCTCAAACAAAATTTCAGCAAGATATTTTGTAGAAGTAGACAAGCTGTTCCAATTTTTGCATGAAGAAAAAAAAAAAAAGAAATTAGGTTAACCAAAAAATTTTGAAAAAGAACAGCAGTTTGAAGAGTCTACTATGTAATTTTGATGCTTGCTATAAATATAAAATAATCAAGGTGGTGTGAGATTGACTAAATGATAGATATATAGATAAATTAAACAGAACAGGGGAGCACAGAAATTTACCTACTTTTTTTATGATCAATATATTTTTGACAAAAGTGCAAAGAAAATTTAATGGAAGAAAGTAAATTTTCATTTGGTGGTACTGAAACAATTGGATGTCTATATGCAAATAAATAAATAAATACATAAATAAAGTACCTTGCACCATATAGAAAATCAACTAATTAATTAGTATTTTTATTTCTTTATTTATGTGTGAGTGTGTGCATTTTTGCCTATGCATCTAACAGTTTGTATTAATTGTGAATTAATACTGTGTACCAGATAAACTAATGGGCTTAAGATTCAGACCAAATAGGTTTCAAATAATGCACAATGTTTATTTTTTCCTTTGTTAATCACACAATGATTTTTGTTACTTTTGTGTTGTTATCTTATTCAGTCAGGCTATTAACTGTCACTTCATGTTATGTCTTAATAAAGTCCTTTTTTTCCTTAAGGGTTTTCTTGATAACTGAACTTATGATTAAAAGTATATAAGTTTCTGTTTGAGATGGTAACTTAGCTAGATGCACCTTAACATCCTCATACAACAAAAACTCAAGAAACCAAGTGAAATGGATGCAACAATGATGCCAGATCCCTGAAAATCAAAGGGAAGGATGAAGAATTGGATTGAGCAATGATTGGAAAGAGAGTTAGAACATAATCAGCAGGAACATGGAAACTCTCAGAGTGACCATGCCTGGCCAACTTACCCAGCACAATGTGGCCATTTTGAGACAGCATCAGGCAACATCACCAGGCAAGGAGCCCAGAGAGGCAACTTCACAGAAAACACAGCTGGAGACAGAGATACTGGGTGTATGAATCTGGAAAGAAATGAGGTAGGCAAGTTGTGTGTCCATCCAGGCTAGCCCAAGAAGGAGACAAAAGGGAGTCCTATAGCTATGAAAATTGGAAAAGACAGGGATATGTCACTGGAGCAAAGAGGGGCAGACTGAATCCTTAGAGCCTCAGGACAGAGGACTGATAAGACAGGGAGTGCATTACTGCAGAGGGACAAGGTTAAGTACAGGAAGGTGGGAGAGAGCTTCAGAATCCCTGGTAAATGCAGAGAAGAAACTAGGGACAGGACTTACTACCAGTGGTAGTGCAAGTTCAATTGGATGGGAGATATAGTGAAACAACAGAGCAATAATCAGAAGTTTCTCCCTTGACCAGCCTCCTGCCCATCCTACTTTCCATCACCTTTGAGCAGCCTCAGCCCCCATGCTCCCACCCCAGGGCCTGTGTGGCCAGCTACCCTCAATGACTAGCATATCATTCCACATTCAACACACCCACAGCCCCTCCTTCCCCAGCAGGCATAGAGATAAGCCCAGGAGACACACCCACAGCCTCTTCCACACAGCTCAGATGGAGAGAAACCCTGGAGAAACGCCCATAGCCCCTGCTGCTCAGAGAGGTGCCCTGGAGAAAGACCAGTTCCTCCTCTCACCCAGCTGAGCCCACTTTGCACACCACCTGGCCTGTGCTGAGACTCCCAGGTGACCCTTTCCACTCAGAGCTCACCCCAACCTGCCAGAGCCCACCATGCACACTTTCCAGCCTGTAGGGCAAGGCATTCCTGGTGACAAGTCCACCACATGCCCCTCTGACACCCTAAGTATTTCCTCAGCTGCCTGAGCATACATATGAAGAGACATCCAGTGCTTCCCCAGTCACTAGCACATCTATCTATAACTAAGCAGAGAGCCTGCCTCACCCACTAGAGTTGTACTGCCTCCCTGGGTCTGAAAAGATGACTCACCCTGCTCTCCAGACACCGTACTAAAAGCACACCGCAACGTGGAAGGACTACACAGCCCCACAACAGCCATGGAAGGATCCTGACCACCTGAAACCTGAAGCCCCACCATGGAAATGCGTTCTACTCACACACCTTCATGCAGTCCTACAAGGGAAGATATATGTGCCCAACGAGAGCGGATTCTTACATGTGCAACCCATCATACTCACCAGTGAGACAAAATTACTCCCAATCAACCAGTAGCATCATAATCATACACAAACCAAAACTACAAAACAATATCAAAACAATACTAAAAAGACAAGCAAACATACAATCAATAAGGAAATATATAAACAAATAAAATAGAATCTTAATGCCTTGAAAACAGCAGTCAATTTCAAATTGTATGAAAAAACAAGATAAGATGGCTCAAGTAAATGAGCAAAATAAAGAGACAGAAAAAGTTTCTGCAGAACTGATATTAGAACTCTCAAGGAACTGAATTCCTGAAAGGAATTCAAAAAAATAATATTTAGGATTCTCAAAGAGATCAAGGAAAACACAGGAAAAAAGAAAACTAGAAGAATTAAGGAAAACAGTACAATAACAAAATGACAAACTTAGTAAACAGAAAACATACAAAAACAACGACTAGAAACTCAGAAGATTAATAATAAAGTAACAGAAATATACAACTTAATGGAATGACACAGAAGTAGAATTGAATGGATGGAATAAATAATCAGTGAACTAGAGGACAAGTCTCTTGATACTAACTTGTTTGAGGAACAATCAGAAAAAAATATTGAAGAAAAATTAAGAAAGCTTAAGGGGTATGTGGAACACCACCAAGAAGAATAATATACTCATATTAGGAATTCAAAAAGGGGAAGAGAGTAAAAAAATACACAGAGAATTTTTGAAGACATAATTGTAAAAAAATTTCCCAAATATCATGAAAGACAAGAATATCTCTATTCAAAAAGCTCAACAAATCCCATACAGGTTAGATCCCAAAAGAAAATCACCAAGACATATCATAATCAAATTTTCCAGAACCAAAGAGAAAGAAAGAATTTTGAGAGTAGCTAGTGAAAAGTGAAATGTCACTTACAAAGGGGCTTCAATAAAACTAAGCACTGATTTTTCATCAGAAACCATGCAGAAAAGAAAACAATGGGATGAGATACATAAATCCCTGGAACAAAAAGGACTGCCAACCAGGAATCATATATCCTTCAAAATTGTCTTTCAAAAATGAGGGGGGAAGTTAGAACATTCTCCAACAAGCAGAAATTAAGGGAATCTGTAACCACAAGACCAGCTCTACAAGAAATATTAAAGGGAGTCTTTAGGATAGAAAACCAACTACATGAAACAACAACTTGAGACAAGACACATGACAGTGTCACCTAGATACCAAACCAAGTAAACACTTCACAAAAATAAAGCTACAAAACTGATTAAATGAACTAGAGATATAAAAATGTAAACAATGACAACTTCAAAACAAAAAGAGGAATGAATGGTATAGTTACAGAACCTCCATATGTAGAGGAAGTCAAGATGATTTCATGTTATAACAGACTGCTTTAAATATAGAACGATAAATGTAAATCTATTCATCAAAATAAAGAAGAAAATAAAAAAGCCTCAGTAAACACAAAAACAGCAATGAATGAAAAGAAAATACATATTCAAGAAGAACTCAACACAGAAAGTAAAGAAGAACAAAGAAAAGAAACAATTAACATCATTTAAAAATGTATAACAAAATGACAGAAGTAGATTCTTAACTATTGATAATCACACTGAATGTAAATGGATTAAACGCTCCAGTTAAGAGTGAGAGAGTGACAGAATGGATAAAAAAAAAAAATGGCCCATCAATATGTTGACTACAAGAGACACACCTTAGACACAAAGACATAAATAGGTTAAAAATAAAAGAATGGAAAAAATATACCAAAGCAAACAGCAACCAAAAGAGAGCAAGAGTGGCAATATTAATATCTGACAAAACGGACTTTAAGACAAAATCCATTATAAGAGACAAAGAAGGATATTATATAATGATTAAAGGGTCAACCCAACAAGAAGATATAACTTTTCTAAAAATTTATGACAGAGCTCCTAAATTAATAAAACAATTCCAATAGAACTGAAGAGTGAAATAGTCCTCAAGTAACAGTAGGAGATTATAACACACCACGTTTGATGATGAACAGAGCAACTAGAAAGAAAATTAATAAGGATACAGAATATCTAAATAATACTATCAAACAACTGGGTCTTACAGACATGCAGAACGCACCATCAACAGCAGCAAAATATACATTTCTCTTCAATGCACATGGAACATTCTGTAGAATAGACCATGTTTTAGGCCACAAAGCAGCCTTAATCATTTAAAAAGATAAAAATTATACACAATATCTTCTCATACCTTAACACATGAAACTAGAAATCAATAACAGGAAGAACAAGGAAAATAAATACATGGAAACTAAATAACGCATCAGTAAAAAGCAATTGGGTCATAGAAGAAATCAAAAGTGAAGTTAAAAAATACTAGAATGATACAAGAATGAAAACACTACACACCAAAACCTTTGGGATGAAGCAAAAGCAGTGGTCAGAGGGGAAATATACAGTGATAAATGCATACATTAAAAAAGAAGAAAGTTCCAATATCAATAACTTAACCTGAAAAATTGAACAAATAGAAAAAGAACAAAAGAAAACCAAAGCTACCAGAAGAAAGGAAATAATAAAGATCAGAACAGAAATAAATGAAATAGAAAACAGAAAAACAGTAGAAAGAATCAACAAGACTAGAAGTTGGTTCTTTGAAAGGATCAATCAAATTGATAAACCACTGGCCATTTTAATAAAGGAGGAAAATAAGAAGAAGAAACTAACCAAAATAAAAATTGAAACTGGAGACATTACAACAGATCCATGTGCGATAACAAGGATTATAACATGTTATTATAAATAATTGTAGTCCAACAAATTTGAAAACCTAGAAGAAACTGACAAATTTCTAGAAACATTTTACCTATCTAAACTAACACAAATAGAGGTAGAAAATCTAAACACACCCATAACAAAAGAAGAGATTGAAGATATCATCAAAAAACTCCCAACAAGAAAAAAGCCCCAGCCCAGATGGCTTCACTCTGAAATTTTACCAAACATTCAGAGAAGAGTTGACACCAATTTTACTCAAACTCTTCCAAAACATAGACAAGAAAGGAATACTCCCTAACTCATTCTATGAAGCCAGCATCACTGTGATTCAAAAGCTGGGTAAAAACACCACAATAAAAAAAATTACACACCAATATCCCTCATGAATATATAAGCAAAAATTCTCAAAAAAATTCTAGCCAACAGAATTCAAATGCATATCAAAAAATCATACATCATGATTAGGTGGAATTCATACCAGGAATGTGAGGGTGGTTTGACATTAGAAAATCAATCAGTGTAATTCACCCAATAAATAAGACAAAGGAAAAGAATCATATGAGCATCACAATCAATGCAGAAAAGGCATTTGATAAAATCCAACACCCTTTCATGATAAACACTTTCAGTAAAATAGAAATAGAAGGCAAATTCCTCAACATAAATAAGGGCGTATATACTACATCAACAGCCACAGTATTCTCAGTGGAGAAAGACTGTGAGCCTTCCTCTTGAGAACAGGAATGACACAAGGATGCCCACTATCACCACTCTAATCAATATTGTACTGGACATCCTAGCCAGAGCAATAAGGCAAAAAGTTGGAAAGGAAGATGTAAAACAATTTCCATTTGCAGATGACATGATCCTATACATAGAAAATCCTAGAGATTCCACATGAAAGCTTGTGGATATAGTAGAAAGATTCAGCAAAGTGGCAGGATACAAGATCAACTTACAAAAATCAGTTGGGTTCCTTTATAATAACAAGGAGAACTGTGAAAAAGTAACCAGGAAACCAATACCCTTTACAATAGCCTCCAAAAGGATAAAATATCTAGGAAGAAACCTAACCACAAATGTAAAAGACTTATACAATGAAAACTATAAAACGCTACTGCAAGAAACTAAAAGAGATCTACATAAATGGAAGAACATTCCATGCTCATGGATTGGAAGACTTAACATTGTGAAAATGTCAGTACCGTCCAAAGCAATCTACAGATATAATGCAATCCTGATCCAAATTCTGACATTGTTCTATATTATCACCAATTTAATATGGGAAAGAAAGAGACCCCAAATAGCTAAAGCAATATTGAAAATGAAGAACAAAGTAGGAAGTCTTCTCTTTCCCCATCTCAAAACATATTATATAGCCACACTGATCAAAACAGCCTTGTACTGCTTCAACAACAGACACTTTCACCAAAAGCACAGTAAAATATTATTAAGAAAATAAGTAAATAAAAACATAATTTTTTAAAAAGACAGAATAAAATTTAAAAAGTAAACCTCAAAAAAAGTATGTGAGGTGACTTGCGGACAACATGGTGCTATAGACAGAAGCACCACTCCATCCCTCCACAGCAAAGATCTGAAAACCTAAGTCAAACAGAGACACATGTCAATCCTGAAACCCTAAACATCAAAAATGAAGAGATAAAGAACTCAGTCAAGCACTGAATGGAATAAGAAACTGTCTGAGAACAGGGAGCGAGGAGACATACATGCAGAGGTCCTCTATCAGCTACAATAGCAAGGATCTGCCATCTTTGACACCTATCAGAGATCAGTGAACAGGGGGTAGGAGAAACCAGCTTCATCTCTCCACTCCAACAGCAAGCTCCCTTAGCATTCTTTTTAGTTTGTTTGTATGTGTGTATGTTTTTGGCCCCTGTTCGTCTCTCCTCTCTCTCCTCTTTCCTACACCCATCTTAGCTCCACACATCACAATCTCCTCTCTCCTTCCTGCCTACCTGCATCGTGTGCTGAACATCACACCCCCAAGCAGCACAGGCATGGCATACCAGATCCTGCCCTACACTGATTCTCGGCCTGCCCCGTGCCACAAACAACCCATCCCAGCAACTCCCCTTCAGCTGGACCTGCCCTACTGTACCATACCTGAGTGGCTGAGCCTGCCCATTGAAGAAGGAGGTGAAAAGTATCGTGCCCACAGATGAGCAACAACAAAGAACACACAGCCCGTGTACTCAGACATAATCAAATAAAAAAAAGCAGGACAAAACAAACAAACCTACAATCAATAAACAAGGAAGATAAATATTGAATGCCCTGAAGACAGCAGGTAATATCAAAACATATACAAAAACGGGACAGGTAGGTTCTGGTAGGCATCCAAAATAAAACACCAGCTGACTTTCCAGTAGAAGAAAAGGCACTAGACCTACCTGATAGGGAATTCTAGTCTCTAATATTCAGAATTATCCAAGAATTGAAGCAAAAAGCAGACAAAATGAGGGAAAGAAAGACAAATTCATGGAAAAGGCAGAAAAATTCATGGAAAATACAGACAAAAAAATGGAAGAATTCAAGAAAATAATGCAGGAACAAAATGCTAAAATAAATTCACAACTAGAAATCATACAAAAATAACAATTAGAAATCCAAAAGAAACAACAAGATTTCAGAAATGGACAGTGTCATAGAAGGGCTGAGGAGCAGGTTTGAAACGATGGAAGACAGGATCAGAGAAATTGAAGATAAACACTCAGATAGAACTCTGAGGAAAAAATCAGAAAAAAGAATGAAGAAACCCTGAGAATTATGTGGGATACTATCAAAAGCAAAAATCTTTGAGTGATCGGAGTTCCAGAACAGGGGGAGAAAACAGAAAACACAGAGAGAATCATTGAAGCGTTGCTGACAGAAAACTTGCCAATATCATGAAAGATGAAAAGCTGACCATTGAAGAAGCTCAATGAAACCCATATAAAATAGACCCCAAAAGAAAATCACCAAGGCATATCATAATCACACTTGCTAAAACCAAAGAGAAACAAAGAATCCTGAGAGAAAAGAAACAAAGAATCTTGAGAAGAAATCTGAGTATGAACAAAACCTACAAAAACAAAAGAAATGAAAAAAAAATCCACAAACTAAAGGAATTCAGCACAGGAGAGTAAGAGGAACAAAGAAAACGTCAGCACCACAAAAAAAGCACTACAAAATGACAGCAACAAACTCACACCTATCAATAATTACACTGAATGTAAATGGCCTAAACGCACCCATAAAGAGATGGGAAGTGACAGAACGGATAAAATAACAGGATCCATCAATATGCGGTCTACAAGAGACACATCTTAGAAACAAAGATGTAAATTTATTAAAAAGCAAAGGATGGAAAAAATATATCAAGCAAACAGCTACCGAAAAAGAGCAGGAGTGGCAATACTAATCTCAGACAAAATAGACTTTAAAACAAAATCCACCATAAAGGTATAGCAGGACACTATATAATGATTAAGGGGATGATCCATCATGAAGACATAACCACAATAAACATCTATGCACCCAATGACAGGGCTCCAAAATACATAAAACAAACTCTAACAGCACTAAAAAGAGAAACTGACAGTTCCACAGTAATAGTAGTAGACCAACACACTACTCTCAGTAAATAAACGACAGAACATATAGAAAGAAACTCAACACAGATACAGAAGACCTAAAGGACACCATCAGTCTACTTGACCGTATAGATATATATAGAACACTCCACCCAGCAGGTGCAAAGTACACATTCTTTTCCAATGCACATAGAATGTTCTCCAGAATAGACCAAATCTTAGGCCACAGAGCAATCCTTAACAAAATCCAAAACGATGAGATAATACAAAGTATCTTCTCTGACCACAACGCCATCAAGGTAGAAATTAACAACAGGAAGAGCAAGGAAAAAAAAAGAATTAATTACATGGAAACTGAGTAACACCTTGCTTACACATTGCTGGGTAATAGAAGAAATCAGAGATGGAATAAAAAAGTCCTAGAATCAGATGAGAATGAAAACACATCATATAAAAAAAAAAAAAGGTATATGAAAAAGAATTAACAACCTGATATGTTCTCCTTATTACAATATATACAAATTTTGGTGAATTGATTTATAGTCCTACTTTTTGTTATTCAAAGACCCTTAAAAAATTTCCTTCTCATCCTTAATTGGTTGTCAATTGTGTGGTAGTACTATTTATAATCATGTTTCATAAGCATTTTTATATAAGCATAAAAATATTAACTTGCTTCTGAATTTATATAATTTCATACACTTAGTGTGGCTATGATATAGATCTTACAAAGAAAAAGTAAGAAAAAATGGTTTGAGAACTAGCATTCTAAATTATTAAGTATTTTATATTTCATTACTCATGTTCTACCAGAAATATCACTTACGAACTTTAAAAATTCTTTCACAGCAACTCCTTTTTTGAATGGTAGCATGGAGTACAACCCTGAGTCATTCAGGCTTGTATCAACATACCAGAATTTAAAACCCCAGAGTAGAATTACATACATACCAATTGCTGCAAAGAAATCATTTTTCTTTCTTTTCTTTTTTTTTAAGGTGTATAAGAAGAACAGAGGAAAAGAGGGTAATAAACTGGCAGAGTGCACATGGGCTTTCATTTTGCATTCTTTCATGTTCTCTATGTAATTAAAAAAAAAATTTTTTTTAAACTTTCAAAATTCTGTAGTTTCTGTAGTAATTCTAACAGCAGAGAGGCCACAATTTGTTTTCAATATTTCAGATAGCTTTTAATCTTCTTTACATTAGATAGGCAATATTTTGCCATTCTATTAAGTGGCTTCGTGAAAAAATAAAACTTTGAATGATTAGTTCTTTAAATTAATATGCAGAAAAAAGACATAATATTTCTATAGGCCAGATTCTATGTTATCATAGTAGGGCATGCCATAAAATAGGGTGCTGGTTAGAGGGTTAGAGCAATCTCAATGATATTATTGGTAGACTGTTTTGTTCTGATATTCAAATGGCTAAAAATGGCTCCAGGCTACTATGATATCAAGTATAAAAGTCTAATCCTCTGTTAATATTTTAGTCATTGTAAATACTTGAGTTCAGTCAGTTACAAAATTAATTTTAATTAAATTTCCTGAAATTTGGCTTGAATTAGTTTTCCTTTAGGATGTTTTAAATGATTTTGGAGTTTATTTGCGTCACAGACCTGCTCAACTTTTAAAACATACTTTGAATCACATGGCTAATTTATTACTTTACCTCCTTAAGATAATATGGTAAAATAAATAAATACACATTTGAAGGAAAGAAATGATGCCCCTTCAGATGTGAATTTTGTTGAGAAAACAATTGAAGAATTTATACATTAATGAAACTGAAAGCAATTAAGAAAAATTGAAAGCGTTAGTCAATTTAATGAGAGAACTAGTTTTCCTAAATTTTGTTATGTCTAATTAAGAAACATGTAGGCATGATGATAGCTTTTATTTACATCTCAGGACCTGATGCAAATAGAAGAGTCACTCATCCCAGGCTCCTATGGCTGTACCGAACAGGAATTCAACCAAGAAAATCACAGCTGCTATTGAGAAGAAGTTATGTTCAAAAACCAAATCAAAAATAATTTTTGTATGACTTTGTCAACTATTGGGTAGAAAAGGCCAAGCAGGTGGCCTGTCTTCCATTCTCTCTCTTTAGTGGTGTATGCTGTGGTAAAGAGAATGAGGTGATCCAATCAAATTTCCTTGTAAAATTCTTAATGAGAGACCTCTTATGAGAGATATTGATAGCATTTTTTTGGAATTATATTCCATTATATATGGAATGTTTTTAGCAGGATAAACATGGTCTGTCTAGAATCTTTCATGGTGAAGAAACCTAGATTCTGGATACATGGGGGATGACTCCCTAAGAAATATCATATAAAATGAAACACCTCCCTTATGTGCAAGTGATGGCTGCATACATCTCTTAGAGGCATCATATGTTAAATCTGAACCTAATGTGACAGAAAAGGATTTAGAAAGATGCTTGGTAAGTAGTCACAGAGCATCTCCCTCATTCGCCTGTGTTGTGCCTTTACTCATGCCCTTGAAATTATCAGTAAAGCTCAATATTAAATAAGATCTCTGATTTATGTGAGTACAATCCATCCATGTGTTAGCTCAGATTGTTGCTGAGAGAGAAATGTCTTTTAGCTCCATTAATTACAATGACTAAAGAAATGAGGGAATGAAAAATACGTGAAATTCGAAAGTCCTTCGAGTGATCTCAATCATGTCCATGTAAACCTGCAAAATGTTGTATAGCTGCTCACTTATCTAACATTTCTGAATAATTACTGACCCCTTGGAATAAACTTTACAGTGGTGTAATCCAGGATAGTTTTTTTTGTTCATGTTCTGTTTAAAACTTTTAACAAAGATACGTTTATAGACTTGTGATGTCACTTCGGTCTAAGAAGCCAAACTTACAAATAGAGGATAAGGCAAGCAGAAATCTCAATTTTAGTTGATGAAAAACTCATTGAATAGTTATGAAAGAATAAATGAATGCAGCTAATGTTGCACAACAGTGGCCAAAAAACTCAGTTTATATTATTGTATTTTTGTGCAAATAACGTGTGCCTTCTGCATATTTGTTTGCTGATCGTGCCCTTCTCTGCGAAGTACCCTCACACGTACCACCATGTCAATCCTCTTCCACGTTATTGTAAAAAAAATTAGCACAGTGCTTTTATGAAAATACCTTTCAGGGGGAGGGCACAGCCAGCAAGTAAACACAGAAGGCACTCATTATTTGCATAAAAATACTGTATACAATATTAAGATGAAGATACTTCATTTTACTCAGATCACATTGGATATTATGTTGAGTTCTAGGCATATCATTTTGAGAAGAATACGGATACTAGTTTGCCTGAAACAATCTTGCTTTACATCTGTGATATGAAATAAATTTTAATAGTGTCCCTTTTCATCCTCAAAAGAGTCCTAGTACTTGAAAATTTTTAATAAACCATTTTCTGACAACCACATCTGGCCAACATTGGAAATATTTCCTTATCAGATTGTGGATTTTTGCCATCATGGAATGCATGACTTCCATGAAGACTGAGAGTCAAGTATAAGATGCCTTTTAATGATACAACATGATTTATTCTTAAAAAGAATATTTCTGTTGTCAATGGCAGATTGTTTTGGTCCATTCTATATGTAGGCCACTGTATAGGACAAGGAAAAAAGAGGTGAGTCACAAGGGTGCCACCAATACAGGGTTTGTTATGTGAATGAATAAAGGTGAGATCATATATAGTTAAGGGAACTAGGGACATTTTACTAGATGAGAAGCCTTTGAGGTGGTCCTTCAAACATGGATAAGTCTATTTAAGTGAAACTATGGGGTAGTTATTCTATGTTGGATTAATAACACACACACAAATATAAAGGATAAAAATATACAAACCTGCTAAGAAACAGTGATAATGTGGCTGGCTAGCACAGATATAATGGGAGACAGGCCTAGAAATAAAAAAAAAAAAAATTGGACAATAGTGTGAAGGTTATTAAATGCTTTTAAAAGATGAAGAATGCTGTGAGAAGGAGAAAAGAAAGCGAATTGAATAGGTTATTGAAAAAATGTTCTTCTTTTAGGGAACCCCAAGGCCTTACTGATTCCCAGACAACCTGACAAAAGGATCAAAATTAAGCCAGGAAAATGCGGAATAAAGAGAGAAAAAAAATGGACTTGCTTTGGACTATATAACATACTGGTCAGATAGTTTATTTGACTTCTGCACAGTGAGACCACAGTCAGAATATGCTCCATTGTAAAGAGTTGACGAAGATTAAAGTCTGGGCCTCTGCAAATTCTTAATGGTAGGTGAGAATTTAATTACCTCATGTGGGAGTAGTTTAGAAAAATCATGTTGCTTTGTGCAACAGATTGTTGATTAGAAAAATAAAAATAAGTAAATAAATAATAATAAATCTACATATGTATTCTTTAAATGCTCTTAAAACAGAAAAGTTCCTGAGGATCAAAATATTAAATAATAATAATAATATTCAATAATACCTGTGAGGGTATCAGGTTTTATGGTCTAACTTCTGAGGAAATGCCCTCCTTTCCCTTTCTGTATCATAGTAAAAAGTGGGGTGTATGTGCTCTATGTGTGTCCTGGGGAGAAAACATTATTAAACACACACACACACACACATGTGTATATATATGTACTTATTTACATATACATATATATATTTATAAAACTGTTGAAGCAACAATTCAGTATCACTTTTGTGCTTGTGAAGAATGTTCCTTGGTTTGTTACCACAGATTCTGTTGTTGCTTGAGACCCCACCTCCTACCCTTATATTCTTCCTAAAGGTAACACTTAAAAATAATTATCTGACTCTTCAATGCAACCTGCCAGGCTGGTTTGTCTGAGACCTTGTTTCCCAGGAGGCTACTACTGGTTATGTTATTTGAAGTTGTGCTTCAGAAATCCTTAACTGTTTCTCACACTCTTTCTGCTTTCCAAACAATAGTATAGGAAAAAAGCATCTTCACTCTTGATGGTGTGCCAAGCTTGAATATCGTAGAAACACTCTCTTTGGAGAAACCTCTGAAAATTCAAAAACTTTATACTAAAATCTAAATCTTAATCTACAATTTAATGTATCTGTAGAGTCCTATCCTCAGAATTCTAGTTATGTTACCCAGAGTTAATCTTCCAGGAGGTATTAAAAAAAAAAAGGATTGTTTTTTAAAGAGTAAATTCAGAGAAAATCACTAAAAGTTGAACCAAAATTAAGCGAAAATAGAAGGTGCTTCCATTTCCCAAGGGACGTATTACCCTTCTGAGAGCAGATGTTCTTGCCAACCAGGATGCTCTCTGAGCCTTAGTATTCAGGGCTTTTATTAGCCAGTTCGGCATGGTAGGGTAAATCATGCCTCCTAGGCTTGTTGATATTGGCTTCCCAGGTGACTCTTTTCTGGTCTGCCCAGCCCCCACTTGCCAGCAGACTATTTCAGGTGTGGCGTGGAAGTTTCAGACCAAGGCACCCCCTTTACTTCAAATGTTATTTCTCCAGAGCCAAGGACAAAGGCCACCTTCCTTGGGGTAAAATGAGGTATTTTACCCCACACTTCCTATACTCATAATTAGTTAGTGATTGGTGAGGAGGACCACACTTTCAGGTGTCTCAGATTCTAGATATGGAAGTTCAAACATGGAAGAGGAAAGTATAACCAATGATCCACATATCAAACTATTTAAAGCAAGTATCAATATAGCCCAAGCCCAAGCCCATGCCCATTGCTGTTGAGTCAATTCCAACTCATAGCAACCCTATAGGACAAAGTAGAACTGCCCCACAGAAAAGGAGTGGCGGGTGGATTCAAATTGCTGACCTTTCAGTTAGCAGCAGAGCTCTTAACCACTGTACCACCAGGGCTCCAAGTATCAATATAGTAATTGTTATTTCATTGCCTTGAACCTCAGGCTGAACTGGTGCTGGAACTCGCATCAGAAAACCATTCTGCATCAGGATGGATTTCTTAGTCTTTCCTCTGCATACTAGCCACAGTTTTAGAAATCAGCAAGTAAAAAGTGTCAGAGTCTCAAAATTGTATCCATTTGAAATATCTTTCTAACTTTTAAGGTTTCAAGAGTAAATAGAATGAAGTTTGTTAGGGAATATTTCCAACCTGACTGCAACATAAATACACACACACACACACACACACACACACACACACACACACACACACACAAAGCTACATGGCTGCTCCTCAGAACCAGTTTTATAGAAATTTCTAGGAGGGTATATTTGTTAAGTGGGGGAATTATAGAAAGGCTTATGTGAATCTGAGAATAACTTAAACGTAGGTGAAATTTGGAGTAGGCATGTTTGCACAGTTTTCTTGTAGGGAAATCCATAATTTTCATCATATTCTCAAATAATTTGTTCCTAATAAAATTAATAGTCATTGTCTCTTTTACATACATACAGACACACAGACACAGACACACACACACTACACTTACTTTAAAAAATATGTGTGTGTGTAAAATATATATATTTATAAGAATATATGTATGTAAGTATTAGTAACTATAATCTACCTAGGGAGCACCATCTGTATGCACAAGATTGGGTTTGGCCTTTACATTTCTTATCAAAATAAATTGTCAAAATAACCCTGAGCTGAAGTTTTTATGTTCCAGGTTCATAAATATGGAAACAGACTCAGAGATTTTAATTATTTCAATATCACACAGCTAGTAAAAGCTAAATCTATCTGCAAAATCTATGCTTATTCCATGTTCAAAACAAGATATCTGAAGCCATCTTCTTATTTATGACCATAGATATAAAATGGTCAGTAAAGTTCACTTGTAACACTTATGTACAAACTGGTCTAATCATAATTGCACAAATCTATTACTAAATATTTATGATCTCACATATTTGATACAAATACAGTTATAACAGTACTGTACCACCTTTATTTTCAAGTTTTTTATTTCTTAGCCATCTTTTTTTTTTATAGTATACCATAAGCTAGTCACTGGGTTAAGCACTTTATATACATATATTCAACTCCATCTATAAATCTATGAATGGTCTTGTCCTTTCTACTTAATAAATGAATAAATTAAGTAAGAGAATTTAAGTAAATTAGTTGAAATAGGTACTGTAATCATTCCAATTTTACAGTTGACAAAGCTGAAGTAGATAATAATTAGTGGCTTGCCTGAGGTCAAACAATAGTTAAGTGATAAAACTGGAACAGAAACCCATGTCCATCTAATTACACAATGTGTGACTGGACAATTAGGTTAAGTAAGATGTATAACCTAGTGAAAAAGAATCCCTGGTTGCACAGTGGTTAAGCGCTTGGCTGCTAACCAAAAGGTTAGCTGTTCTAACCTAACCGCTGCTCTGAGGGAGAAAGATGTGGCAGTCTGCTTCTGTAAAGATTTGTTGCTGTTAGATGCCATCAAGTCAGTTCCGATTCATCATGACCCTATGTACAGCAAAAGGGAATACCAGCAGATCTTGCACCATCCTCACATAGTTTCCATGTTTGAGCCCGTTGTTGCACACATTGTGTCAATCCATCTCTTTCAGGGTCTTCCTCTTTTTTACTGACCCTGTACTTTACCAAGCATGCTGACCATCTCCAGTGACTGGTTATTCCTGATAACATGTCCAAAGTACATGAGAATTCTCGCTGTACTTCTATAAGACAGATTTGTTCATACTTCTGGCAGTCCACGGTATATTCAGTATTCTTCACCAACATCATGGAGACCCGGGCAGTTGTACTCTGTCCTATAGAATTGCTATAAGTTGGAATTGATTAAACAGCAATGGGTTTGGGTTTTTTTTTGGTTTATAACCTAATGAATTAAATCACAGGCTCTAGAACCAATCCTCTTGATTTAGAGTATGATTATTTCACTTGTTAGCCGAATATCTTGGATAAACTACTTAATCTTTTTGCTTAACTTCCATAGTCTTTAAAATGGGGATATTGACAATGTCTATCTCATAGGACTGCTGTGATAAATTCTAAGTATTGATTCATATTAATCACTTAAAAATTAGACTGGCTCATTACCTAGGTTCTGATTTAGGATTGGCTGAAGCTTGTGCTATTCAAAGGTTGGTCTGATGTAGGAATGCAGCTAGTCGAGGAGAGGATCGATATTACAGAAATAAAAAAGAAACTCAGTTTTCCAGTTCCTAAACAAACTGAAAATTCAAGAAAAGGGGAATAGAGGCACAAAAGCCTCACTAGAAAGGCTTTTTGTACATTCCTCAGGTAAAGTCCTGACATAATCAACAAGAATAACTGAAAACAGGTCAAAATGAGATTTTGTTCTTTCTTCTCATTTTCCCCACCTGGCCCACCATGGAGTATTCTACAGAAAAAGTGAATGTTTGTTCTGACTGGATAGAAGCAGTAAGAAGGAGAGCGATAGACAAATAGATGGAAATGGCTTGTGTGAAGCTCTCCTCCCTCTTTTTGTTCTGGAGTCTAAATCATAGAGAAGGTTCTGAGGGTGGTATCTGAAAGAAGCATCAGACACTTTGAGCTGCTTTGTGATATGGGCCCTGAAGGCACAGTGGTTAAGTGCTTGCCTGTGTGGTTTGTTTTGGGTTTGTAAGAAGAGTGTTTGCATGCTCTGGGCTTTGGATGAGTAGCAATCCTTAAAGCTGAATTCAGTGCTCAAAATGGGTGCTGATGATCTGGAAGTTACAGCTATGTGAGACATCTGGTGAATGGGCCAAAAAGATGTTTCATGTAAACTAATGTCAAGTGGAGAAACCAGGTCCTGAGCCTTGGGCAGGCCTTAGGTGTTGACTGCGTGAGAGATGCCTAGTGCCCCAAACAGTCTCATGGTTGTGATGAGGGCATTCTGCATACTGGATGACAAGCAGAGACAAGTCTGCCTGAGTGGACAAAGAATTAAAAACATGCAGTCGCCTCAGCTGGTCTCCACAGAGCTGTGAGATCAGAGCATCAAAAGCTAACCTAGAGGACTGTAGATCTCAATGGATGCCAGTGAGGATGACTGTGAGCCAAGTACCTCTTCTTAGTCCATGGTGCCTTACAACTGAAATTATGTCTCAGGGAAAATAGAGGAATAAACAAAATTTGTTGTAATGTACCTGGTCTCGATAGATATACTGTCTTCACCAAGCTCAAGGAATAAGTTAGATTCAGTTATACAAAAAATAAAGTAAGTTGAAATTTTGTACATTGTGAGGAGACAGTCCTTTGGACAAGCCCAGTGACCATGGCTTCCCTCTTCCTCCTCCTGCTAGCACTTTTAGGCCTAGGAACAAACTATTGCCCCCACCGCTTCCTGAGTCCTGCTGTTTGTCAGCAGGGTTAAAGGAGATACAATTCCAGGCTAGGCGCCAAAAGCTCTAACCATCCCCCTCCTCAGGTAGTCAGGTGAGAAAATCTACATTGTGCTTCATGTAGTGAGTCATGCAGGCTTTGGGTAATAAAAATGGCTGGGTGCCAGGTGGAATCATTTGTAGCAGAGATTTGCATTCTACCTAACTAGCCTATCTAGCCAGGGGAAATCAGCTTAAGGAAAGCGCTTTACATTCCTTGCCTGTGATACGAAGTTTGGTACACATAGAAAAGTCATCACCTCTGCCCAGATAGTCTTTTTGAGTCGGTGGGACACTACCTAGAAAACGGATCCACATTTGTTCTGGTGGGCTGTCTGCTTATTTTTGTAAGTAATAAAAGCTGCTTTCCATCTGCTAACACTCTGGGAGCGTTTTGTGTGTTCAGACTTTGATCAGATGGACATAATATTCACGGAGGGATCACTATTAGTGATTGGTGTCCTCCTCCTAATGGCCCTCTGGCTATTTAGGATCATGAGACCACAGGGATGCATCCTGTGAGTGTATCGTATACACGTTGGTCTGTAACTAGAAATTCCTCCTTGGTTTGCTTATAATAACCAAAAAACAAAGACTCTCCTCACCAGTACTACTCAGGTGATGAGATTGGCCATCCCTGCATGGAAACACACTCTAATCTAATCATTTCATGTCCAAACTGCTCAGTTAATCATTTTGAGCTAATGGGGCTCTCACAATACAATTTTTTTTTTCCCCTGAGCTCTGGACTCCCTGGTGCTGGGTCTCTACCTGACATCTTCTTCAAGGAAGTATCATCCCCTTCCAACCAAGACCTGATCCTTAACTCTTGGAGATATTCATGGTTGTTGTAACTGACAACAGTCCATATTATATTAGCATATTGGGGGTAGGGGAAATGGGCAACTAACATGTATTGGGTTCTTTCTATCCTACAGGTTCTTATTACAATCTTTGCACCTATTCTGAAAAGAACACGTAAGTTGTTCTACAAATGAGGGCGCTAAACTCAGAAAGATGAGTTTTGGTCAACTATGAAGTTGATTCCAACTCACAGCTACTCTATAGGACAGACTAGAGCTGCCCCATAGAGTTTCCAAGTAGCAGCTATTGGATTTGAACTGCTGACCTTTTGGTTAGCAGCCAAGCTCTTAACCACTGTGCCACCAGGGCTTTGAACTATGAAGTAGAGATAAAATTTAAACCCAGCTTTCCATAAGCATGACAAAGGTTATTTTCCCTGCAGAGTAACCACACAGTGGCAGGGACTATAACCTTGGTCCACGTTCTTCTCAGGGGAAGCTTTTCCTTGTTTTCCTGATCCAACATTAGAATCATCCAAGGTACAGAATACTGGACCCCAACCCAGGCCTATTGAATTAGATCATCTGGCAGAGAGGCCTGGGACTCTGCTTTATATTGATATACTGAATTGTCACTTGTGCTGAATTTTGAGAACTTCTATTACAGTTTTATATTGCACATTGTTCTTTAATATTAAACACATCTGCAATGCAAAATTCATGACAGAAATTAAAATTTTCCAAGCTCTTATGTTTTCCAGAAAGAAAATGATATCTACTTTTAAAATAATTGCTAAAATAATATTTATATCACCACAGGATTCACTATCAAAAACTTAAATTTTAAGGTCAAAACAAAAATCACAAAATCTTGAAGGAGGCTGCAGACTATAAAATCTCAGCCATGACTCCAGCTTTTTTGGTGTCACAGTACCCTGAGATGTATTGCAGCATTACTATTTAATCAGCTTTTAGAAATTTTGCAAGTCTAGTGTGGAATGATTACAGGCAATTTTTATCTGAGAAAAAAATGCACCTTTAGCAAATGTGATATATTCACATAAGAATTCATTAAACTTTTTTCATTATCTCAGCTGTAGAAACTTGTCCCGTACTTGATCAATAAATCTATGCTACTTAAAATTTAAATTAATGATCATCTTTTGACTTTTTTCTATACGATATCATTCTGATTAATAATTAGTACCTCATATCTCCCTCTCCAGCATCACTTGTTATTCACCTCTGCCATTAGCAAAATCCTGTATGTAACTATGTTTATAGTCAGTCCCAATGGATTCTCCCAAGCTGTTTCTTATATTAAGAATATTTCTTACAGAGAAATAGAATTGGGTAATTAACACACATTCCTAGATTAAATTAATTCCTCCAAATTTGATTACGTGAAAATACTTTTGCCTTTTGGTTGACTAGTATAACTATTTATATATAATCAGGAAGTTCAACTATAATAGTGGAAATTATATACACATATACAAATTACATTATTTATTTATGGATATCTCATTTCCTTAACTTACATGAAACAGCTATAAATAATTCCAATACCAGGCAGGGGGAGATAAGTGCTGTTACTTTGACTTGGGAAAAGATGAGGCCCTCATGAAGTGTGGGTTTGGCTTGACAAATAGAGGAAGGGGTAAGTTGTTTTAATGAAATAAGCTGCATGACAAAAGCACGGGGGTGAACACTTACAAAAGGGCAAACTTCAGCAATTGGTTTATTTGGAACATTGTGTGAGTGAGAGAGCAGTAAGAAGTGACAGAGGAAATATAAATTGGGGTCAGATCATAGAATAACTTCTGAGGAATTTGGATTTTATTCTGTGAACCAGAGCTACCACTTACTGAGCACCTATTATGAGAGTGCTTTTGGGATAAGTATCTCAAACACCAGAGTTTTTCTGCCTATTAATCCAGGACCTTTGCAATTATACTCATATTCTTTCAAATGAAGATTAAGAATATTTTTGAGCAAAAAATAAAAAATCCTTCACTCAATGTGAATCAGCTAACCATTCTAATTATGTTGAATGTATCAAATATATCCAATAATTATTTTGCCATTTATAGACATATTATGAATAGTATGAGATTTTTTTTTTAATAGCCAATAAAAATTGTAGTCCTAGTTAAGACATGAGGGACCAGATTTGTCAATTAGTTTATGAAAGGTCAATTAGGTAGTTAGTACCAGTGCTGAGATTAGAGCTAAAATATTTTGACAACTAATTCTAGATTTTTTTTGGCATTGCTTCTTAGAGCATCAGAGTATATTTATTAAAACTGCTAATTCACACTACCTGGATGAAGACCAATCTGCATTGTTTAAAAGGCTGCTGTATATTGTTAATATAGTTTATTACCATGAAGAGTGACACTAACCAGGTTACTGAAGTCTATCCAGTAGATGTAATTACTAAAAGTAAAAATATTAGTACTAAATTAATGGCTTACATGCAAATATACCTTTGAAAGGTCTTCGAGCTCAACTAAAATAAATATTACATTGTTAATTTCACTGAACCATTCTTTATTTATAGACTTGCGTAGATTTTCATAGTGTTTGCCCATATTATCAACATTTCCAAATTAATTAGCTTTACCAAAAAAATGAGAGAGATTTTTGTTTTTAGAAACTATAAAGACACCAATTTTTTCTAGTAGGAAACTGGAAAATGTATAGATCTAGGACAATTTTATCACCTCCAACCATCACACACCATGGCACGAATTCATAATACCTGTATTTGCTTAGAAGATTCAATAACTTAGAGTTTTGCAATATTCTTGAGAGTAATAGTGCCATGTTATTAGCACTAACCTATGACACAGGTTAAAGATACAAATGTACTCTCAGCAGCCAAACAGAAGTAGATAAATGTAAGTCTCAATTTAAATAAAATCTGTCAGACCAGCTGACATCCTTCTCAGAAGAATACACAGTTCACGTTTCAAAGCATATAGGTGTTATTATATCTCATGGAACACCTAGATTAATAATAATGATAACATTATTATATACTTATATATGATATAAAACATTTCCACATTCCTAGAAAAGATATAGTTCTATAACCATGGTGATGATAACCACCAAGACCAGTTTTAATATGCCTGATCAATACGTGGAAGTTTTATATTTATGACAACACGTAGCCACCAGAATCATATTTAAACAGTGCAATCAATAACTAACAATAACTCACATCAGTGAACACGCTTTTGCATGTCAAGTGATCAATAATAGCCTCTCACTTCTAGAAGTCAGGCAACTGGAAATAGACTTACTTCAGTATGCCAACCAATCAACATCAGTTTCACACTGTACAAGTGAATTCAATGTACTCCAGCTTGTAAAATTCCACCAATCCCTGAATTACATTTTCTATAGAAAATCAGCTTCTCTGCTTGGAGAGATTTTGCCTAAGCAGCAAAGTCTCCCTAATTATAGTAAACATTTAGGTCTGCGCTCTTTATTTTAGATATTGAATAGGGAGGGATTTCATCCTTTGACACCTCTGGAGGTTACCCTAGATCATGTTCAAGATCCTGACTTGGCAGCATTTCAGAAGACACATGGGCAAACGGGCATGAACGCGGGGCTTCTTGTGCCCAAATTCTTTTTTGTATTCAAGATTTTCTTCAAAAGAATCAGTCTCAAAAGCAATTTTAGGTCTGTCTTCTTATTCTAGAATTTTTACTCGAAGAGATTTAAATGTATAAAGTTGTTAGGCCTAGACCTTTTATAAAGAAATTAGATATTCTCATCATTTATTCCTGACCACACTGACAAATAGGATTCCCCATGCCCCTTTTTTCTGCTGTATATCACTGCTAATATAATTATGTGGTTAAAATTCCAGCCTGGTAAACTGCTAGTTGATTGACCTTTGGCAAGTCTTTGAAACTTTCTAAAACTTAATTTCTCTGTATGTGATACAAGGGTAATAATGCCTATTTCAAAGCGGGTTGTGAAGCTTAAGTGAAACAACACACAAGGGAACATCTAAAGATATTATCCAGTAATAATTGTGTATTGAATCTGAGCAATAGCCTCATTTTTACACAGTAACTATTTTTAGCTTCATGTACCTCTAAAATCTGCTGTATCCCTATTCCTTTCATCCATATATAAATCTAGGCAATATTAAGGAAGATTATACTTCTTTCATTTATAGGTTATAAATAACTTGTTTGCATATTAAAATCTGGACATGTTTTAATTACTCATTCTTATTTTCTTTAATATTTACTTTTCCTTTTTCCATGTTCATTCCTCGGAGGCTATAGAGTATACAGAAAGTAGGACATTAAAAGTTATATATAGAAGGTCCCTATATGGCATAGTTTGTGCTTGGCTGGTAATGAAAAGGTTTGCGGTTTGAACCCATTCAGTGGCATCATGGAAGAAACAGGCTTGGCCTGGTGATAGCTTCCGTAAAGATTACAGCCAAAAAAACTCTATAAAGCAATTCTACTCTGTAACATATGTGGTCTTCTAAGTCACAAATCAATATCAAAAACAAAATAAAGAACAAAAGTTATACGTAGAAAAATAAAAGCCTCCATTTGAAGCATAATATTTTTGGGAATAGAAAATTTTAAAAATAAGCCTATTATTTAAAAATGCAGAATGTGGAACAGGTGGTAGAAAGTAGCTTATCAGAGTCCTCAACAGGTTTGCCTCATGGCAAAAAAAGATTGATACTTAAAGGGAAGCATCTGTTGAAGAATGTACAGTCTTTTTTACTTTTGAGCTGTATTTTTAGTGTTAAATTCTATGATGGAAAAATCAGGAGAAAAAAATGTGTTACTCTAATTATAGTCAAATCCATGTGTATTTATCTTAAACTGTAACTTGATTAGTAACATATTCTTAAAAAGATTTCTGAGTTGGGATTTGTACCAATAAAGTGCAAAGAAACAAACTTATAGCAATATTTGTGCATGTTAACAAATTTGAAGTTTTCAGTCTCAGAGTATCCTTAGAAAGCACTCAAATATTACACGACAACATTTCATAAAGTGCAAAGCGTTTCCACTGTCAGAAGATGAGAACGAGTATTATAAATGATACCAGTGCTGGAAATGCTGGGTTTGTGAACATTTCAGGGGGAAAGAAGCATTAAAGAATATAAATGATTATTTTTATTCACTGTATCATCCTACTTTATTACATACTAGATATGCTAATAGCACATATCCTCATATATTATGACTTTTCAAGGCAAAGTTTCACCAAGTCAATTTCCAAAGTAACAAGTAGATGGCATTATATTACTATTCTTAACACATATTACTAACAGTGGAATTTAACAAAAAATAATTCTATAAAATATTTTGCTTCCCAAACTGGCAAGATGAGTAAATAAATCTGTTCTCATTTAATAATCTACTCACTTGAGTCTACTTATAAGTCTAAACTTATTGCAATTCTGATGATTTCTTTGAAATTATTGCTTTATTAACTGAAACTAATTACCTGAAAAAAATTACTTAAGTAAAAGCCTTAAGATAAAATCAAATTCCCTTTATTTTATGACGTTATGAAATTGAAGACTCTATAAAGACTTTCAGTTTATAATGACATATTGAACTATACCACAATGAACTCCTCTAATCCCAGACCTAAGTAAATGAACAAAATAATTAAAAATGAAGAAAAGTAAATAGCAGCAGTACTCACTTCAAAGAAAAGAAAAACTTTAAAACGTAACCAAGTTACCTGAAAAGGAGTTGCAAGGGGAAAAAATAATAAAAGATTCTAGGAATACATGTGTAGCTCTTACTCAGGAACACACAGGAAGGTAAGTAGCAAATGAGGAAACCTCATTCATACTCACCAATTTTTAGGTGCACTAAATGTTATGCGTGCTCCTTGTAGAAAAGTTTCCAGCCTATTTCCTGGTATGACACTAGAGAAGGAAACATCTATGAAGTTTTGGCATTTTGCTGTTACTAACTGGGAAAAGTTTGAAGCTGCCAAAAACTTCTATCCTGGTTACAAAGAGACATTCCTAAAAGTAAATAGGGACCTATGTAAAACAAAACAAAACAAAAAGCAACCAAAAAAAATGAAGAGGAAATTAACAAAAAAATAATTGTGAACAACTGAATTTGCTGGTGCTTAAAGAGAAGGACCGCTAGAAATCCAAATTTAAGTCCTTTCTTACTGAAAACTTGTATTTCTGGAAGGGAAGTCAGAGGTGAATGCTATGAAGATCTGGGTAAATTGTAGGAAATAAATAAATAATAAAGTGTGCCTTTTTTATTTCAAGTGGAGGAAGATATGTAGCCCTAACATCAACTGCCTCAGTGGAACCTATAGTTCATTCCACTAACCCATTTCTTCATGGTTTCCCCTCAAGAAGAAAAGTCCACACAGGAGCTGCTTCCCAAAATGGGGTGGACAAGTAGGGTGGACTGTGGCAATCATGGGAACCCACTCTGATTTTCTGTTGCTGGAACCATAATTGATGGATGGTCCCAGGTGCTGCGCTCAGAATCCGCCACCACATTTGCTCTAAGGTCATGCTTCCCACGGGTTGCTTCCAGATAATAACTCTATGTGTCGGAAATACTAGTCAGGTCTTTTCTTATGAGACTGTGGAATTCCCTAATGGATAGCATTTATTTGTGGACACCCTCATGAGCCTGACAAAATTTTTCTTAGAACTGTTCTGCAAACTGATACTCTTCCTTTCCTGTCTTCTTCACGGGAGTCAGACCTGATCACCCTCCTTCTTTGTCTCTCTCCTCTTTCTTATTTGCCCTCACAGTTACTTCTCTCAATAAGTCTCTGTATACCTAACAGCACCTTGGTGCCTGTTTCTCAGAGTTCTGAATTAAAACAGTGTTTTTGTATTTTCAGTATTATTGAGTACTCAGAGACAGTGGAACAATGTCCATGATTTTTTTTTTTTAATCATTTAAGTGTTTATTCAATTATTAAAAAATAAAATCAGATTTTCTCTGAAGCTCATGAGATCCAAAACAGCTTCAATGTGAAAACAATTGAACAACATCTAGCTAAGTAACTAAGATAAAGAAGTCATAAATGATAAAATTATGACTAAAGTTCAGCAGTGAGTATTGAATGAATATAAATATATAGAGCCAAACGTTTAAAAATTAAGTGTACTTTTAGCAAATAACACGTACCTTCTGTGTTTGTTTGCAGGCTGCATCCTCCCCTGTGAGGCACCCTTACAAGCACCACTATGCCAATGCTCTCCCATGTGTTGTTGTAAAAATAGACTTAGCATACTTACAAAAATACCTTCCAGGGGGAGGGCGAAGCTGGCAAACAAATGCAGAAGGTACACTTTATCTGCATAAAAATACAGTAATTATGGTTATAATATAAAATGTGTAAGTTACAAATTTGATGTAAAGGCAATATAAATAACAAAAGTCATAAGGTTAGGAGCTGTCTTAGAGTCATTAATTGTATAAAATTAAAAAATATATTTAAAGACATGTATTAATAATATTAACTACAGGATGGCGCTCACAATTTTGATTAACTACAGACAGTAAATACTTAATGTGCTTAGTAATATGGTGATGGTGTCTGGAATTTGCCTAATAACTGATATTTCTTATATATTTCTTAAAACACTACTGTTGATTGCTACAATGATTGTTTATACCAGAAAATATTATCCACATTTTCTTAGGGTCCTGCCATACTATCTGTAATATTATTAAAATTTATTTGCTCTTTAAATTGGGTTATATTTTTATATGATATACACACAGAGAGTCATACAATTGTCACCACCTGAAACAAAAATGACTTGTAGTTTGTAACGTGTAGGTTAGGTAGCAGTGCAATGATCTATGCTTCCTAACTATTTTAACAGTGAAATAATAGAATTTCCTATTATATGTGTATTTAATTTATTAGTGAGCAGACACACATCACCTATGTCTTTTTCATCTTTAGCAGCAATTGAGAGTGCTTTTATGGAATTCATTCCTTGGTACAATAAATGTACTAAATGCCTACTATGTGTTGTTGTTGTTGTTAGGTGCCTTTGAGTCAGTTCTGACTCATAGCAACCCTGTGTACAACAGAACGAAACACTGCCTGGTCCTGCACCATCCTGACAATCATTGTTATGGTTGAGCCCATTGTTGCAGCCACTGTGTTAATCCATCTTGTTGAGTGTCTTTCTTTGTTTCACTGACCCTACGCTTTACTAAGCATGATGTGCTTCTCCAGGGACTGGTCCCTCATGATAACATGTCCAAAGTATGTGAGACGAAGTCTCGCCTCCTTGCTTCTAAAGAGCATTCTGGCTATACCTCTTCCAAGATAGATTTGTTCATTCTTCTAGGAGTCTATGGTATAGTCAATATTCTTCACCAACACCATAATTCAACAGTATAAATTCTTGTGCAGTCTTCTTAATTCATTGTCCAGCTTTCTCATGCATATGAGGTGATTAAAAGCACCATGGCTTGGGTCAGGAGCACCTTACTCCTTAATTTGATATTTTTGCTTTTTAACACTTTAAAGAGGTCTTTTGCAGCAGATTTGCCCAATGCAATGCATCGTTCGATTTCTTGACTGCTGCTTGCATGGGTGTTGATTGCAGATCCAAGTAAAATGAAATCCCAGACAATTGCAATATTTTCTCATGATGTTGTTTATTGGTCCAGTTGTGAAGATTTTTGTTTTCTTTATATTAAGGTCTAAGCCATACTAAAGGTTGTAGTCTTTGATCTTCATCAGCAAGTGCTTCAGGTCCTCTTCGCTTCAGCAAGCAAGGTTGTGTCATCTGTGTATTGAAGATTGATAATGAATCTTCCTCCAACCCTGATGCCCTGTTCTTCATATAGTCCAGCTTCTTGGATTATTTGCTCAGCATACAGATTGAATAGGTATGGTGAAAGGATACAACCCTGATGCATACTTTTCCTGATTTTAAACCACTCAAAATCCCCTTGTTCTGTTCAAATGACTGTCTCTTGGTCTATGTACAGGTTCCTCATGAGTAAGTAAGTGTTCTGAAATTTCCGCTTTTTGCAATGTTGTCCCTAATTTGTTATGATCTACACAGTGGAATGCCTTTGCATAGTCAATAAAACACAGGTAATCATCTTTATGGTGTTCTCTACTTTCAGCCAACATTCATCTGACATCAGCAATGATATCCCTGGTTCCATGTCCTCTTCTGAATCTGAATTTCTGATAGTTACCTGTTGATATACTGCTGCAACCACTTTTGAATGATCTTCAGCAAAATTTTACTTGAGTGTGATATTAATGATATTATTTGATAATTTCCACATTCTTTTGGATCACCTTTCTTTGGAATGAGCACAAATATCGATCTCTTCCAGTCATTTGGCCAGGTAGCTGTCTTCCAATTTTCTTGGCATAGATGAGTGAGCACTTCCAGTGTTGCATCTGTTTGTTGAAACATCTCAGTTAGTATTCCGTCAATTCCTAGAATCTTGGGAGTCATTTTTTCAAATGAGAATTAGTGCTCTATTAATGATAGCTGCTTCATCATGCATAGAAAAAGTAAATTTTCACTTCTGTTGTTTTGAAAAAAATCTTTTTATACCTGAATCCCCAAATATAAAAAGTTAGAAATAAAAATCTATCTTTAGTCAAATCCAATATGAATTTTTGAGCCGTGCTTAGAAAAAAGACACAATATCTTACTTATGCATGACAGAGAAGAAATTGGTATCATTTAGTCCCAGGGGAGCTGTTTGTTTTAAAACAGAAGGCATAGCTTTGATTAAATTATTGTTGAGTCTTACTTAGCCTAATTTCAATTAACAAATATGTGAATATATGTCCCCAATTTTTTGTTCTTCTAAGATACATGTTATTTCACTATAAATAAAAGTAGTAAATTAAATAGTTCATATTGCTATTCCTTCGCAATAATGATTATCCAAGATTATTGTTGCTGTTAGGTGCCGTCGAGTCTATTCTGACTCGTAGTGACCCTAAGTACAACAGAAGAAAACACTGCTCAGTCCTGCACCATCCTCACAACGTTGCTATGCTTGAGCTTATTGTTGTAGCCACTGTGTCAATCCATCTCAGGACAGTAAAGTCTAAAAACATGGTCTACTTTATTTACTTGAGATTAAGAGATATAAAGCAGCTCTTTAAAAATATTCTAACTACACAAGCTCATAAGACTTATATTCTAATTTCTATTTCAATTCTGTTCCTATAAAATTCGAAGAGTAAATTTATTTTGTCTTTTTTTTATCATTTTGAAGAGCAATATAATATGCTTGTATCTGTCCTTTCATGATAGCTTTTATTGTAGTTTATTCAAGTGAGTAGAGCCTAATTGTATTGACCCTTCTGTTTGTAACCTAAAGGTTAATTTAAAATATCAAAATAGATTTTTCTGAGCCTAGTAAAATCACTCACTTTTCTTCTTCAGTTTCTGCTAGATGGACTAAGCACTTTGTGGAAAGTTAGGGAGTTGCTAAAAACGGTTTCAATGATTTTTGGAGGACAGCCATCTCACAGCAAACAAAGAAGATGGAAAACCAGAGCTGATTCTTTATTCTGAGATGATAGAAACAAGGAGTTCATCTGATGTTCATTCCATTGATAGGCATTTAGTTTACAAAAGTTATAATTTATTAACACTTATATGAAGGACCTAATGATTTCTCAGTTTAGAGGAAACAAATGTGGATGAATGTGTTGAAGATGTGAGAGGGATAGGATGTGTGTTTCTATATCTGAAATATATGTGGTCTCTTTTCTGGAAGTTTACCTTTCTAAAGGCTTATGGGAATGGAATCTGGACAAGAAGAAAAGCGGGAAGTGACTGAAGGAACTGTCTGATTGAGAATAGCTAACAGATTATGTTATTTTGAATTACAAACCAGAGTTATTTTAGACTTACTCCAAAGGTCTTCTTCTTCTTCTTTGTTTTTTAAACCAGTAAGTAAACCAAGACATAGAAATATGTAAATATTTCCCACTTTATAAAACCGATAGCAATAAGACTAAAACAAATGTTTGTTTTTCCATTCATTCTTTTATTTATTCATTCAAAACACAGGGTTCTTTACGCTTAACAGAGTTCCTGGAATTGGGAAAGAGCATTGATCAGAAAGAAAAACAAAGCAAGACATATCAAAAACACCAGCATGTAACATCTATTCTAATGAACAAATACATAAATAAGATAATTTCAGAGAATCATAGATTTCATTGAAGGAAAAGAGTAATGTTCTGGGAAAGATTGACTTTATTAGGATGTTTCTTAGCATAGAGGGATCAAGGAAAATCTCTTTGCATTTACATGCATTGACCTTTGAGCTACAACCTAAATAATTAGCAGTCAACCTTGAAAAGAGTCTTGTATACTGACTTCTAACACAGTAAATCAAACCAGATATTGCATTGAGTAAACCTGCTGCAAATGACCTCTTTAAAGTGTTAAAAAGTAAAGATGTCACTTTGAGGACTAATGTGCACCTGACGCAAGCCATGGTGTTTTCAATCACCTCATATACATGCGAAAGCTGGACAATGAATAAAGAAGAGCTAAGAATTGATGGCTTTGAATTGTGGTTGGTTAAGAATACTGAATATACCATGAACTGCCAGAAGAACAAACAAATCTGTCTTGGAAGAAGGACAGCCAGAATGCTCCTTAGAAGCGAGGATGGCGAGACTTTGTCTCAAGCACTTTGGACATGTTATCATGAGGACCAAGACATCATGCTCGGTAAAATAGAGGGTCAGTAAAAAAGAGGAAGCCCATCAATGAGATGGACTGACACAGTGGCTGCAACAACCGGCTATGATTGTGAGATTGTCGAGGGACTGTGCAATGTTTCTTTCTGTTGTACTTGAGCCCAATATGAGTCAGAACTGACTCAATGGCACCTAACAACAACAACAACAACACAGTACTCTTTTCAATTTACTGTAATTCTATAAATCCATTCATTTAAAAATAGCATATTTTCACAATATGTGCAGATTTATTTATTATAATCCACATATATAATGACACTAACAAAATAGAATTTTAAAAAGGATTAGATAAAAATGAATCATTTTTAATGATACAACCATTTTGGAAAATGATATGGCGCTTCTTCAGAAAGCTAGAAATAGACATACCATTCGATCCAGCAATTCCACTCCTAGGAATAAATCCTAGAGAAATAAGAGTCGTCACTCGAATAGACATATGTACACCTATGCTCATGGCAGCATTGTTCACAATAGCAAAATGATGGAAACAACCTAGATGCCCATCAACAGATGAATGGATAAACAAACTATGGTACATACACACAATGGAGTACTATGCAACGAGAAAGAACAACGATGGATCTGTGAAGCATCTCATAACATGGATGAAACTGGAGGACATTATTCTGAGTGAAATACGTCAATCACAAAAGGACAAATATTGTATGAGACCTCTATTGTAAAAACCCATGAAAAAGTTCACACACAAAATGTAACAATCTTTGTTGGTTACCAGGGATGGGAGGGGTGGGGGGGGATACTAAATAGGCAATAGATAAGTGGTATCTTGGGTGAAGGGTGAGACAGTACACAATACAGGGGAAACTAGCACAACTTGTACAGGGAAAGGTCATGGAAGCCCCATAGACACATCCAAACTCCCTGAGGGACTGAATTGCTGGGCGGAGGGCTCTGGGGACCATGGTCTCAGGGAACGTCTAGCTCAATTGGCATGACACAGCTTATAAAGACAATGCTCTATATTCTACCTTGGTGAGTAGTGTCTGGGATCTTAAAAGCCTGTGAGCGGACATCTAAGATACTCCACTGATCTCATCCCTTCGGGAGCAAGGGAGAATGAAGAGAACAGGATACAAGGAAAAGATTAGTCTGAAGGACTAATTGTCCACAGCTACCAAGGCCTCCACTGGACTGAGTCCAGTACAGCTAGATGGTGCCCGGCTACCACCAGTGACTGCTCTGACCAGGATCACAACAGAGGGTTCTGGACAGAGCTAGAGAAGGATGTAGAACATAATTCTAACTCACACTAAAAAGACCAGATTTACTGGCCTAAAGGAGACTGGAGAAAACCCGAGAGTATGGCCCCCAGACACCCTTTTAGCTCAGTGGTGAAGTTATCTCCACGGTTCACCGTTCAGCCTGGGAGTGGACAGCCCTGTAAAACCAAATGAGACTAACGAGGTACAGGAGTCCAGTGACAAGGTCCAGAAGGCAGAAGGGGACAAGGAAGCTGGTGATAGGGAACCCAAGGTTGAGTAAAGATATTGTTAATGTGTTGTGAGATTGTTAACCATTGTCATCGGGCAACATTTGTAGTAACTGTTAAATGAGAAACTATTTTGTTCTGTAAGCCTTCATCTTAAGTGAGAATAACAGCACAATTGGAAGAGTGTAGTCAATGTCACTGAACTGTGCATGTGGAAATTTTTGAAATGGTGTATCTTTGGCTATGTGTATTTTCACCAAAAAGAAGGTTGAGAAGTTAGAGGGTTGACATGTTGTGGGGTTGTTAACCAATGTCATAAAACAATATGTGTACTACTGTTTTCATGAGAAACTATTCGTTCTGTAAGCCTTCACCTGAAGTACAATAAAAAAAAAAAAAAGAATCATTTTTAAATGACTTGCTGGGATAAGGGTTTCAATGATCATTTACCGGTATTTCAAGGCACAATGTGAATGTAAGGTGAAATTCATTGTTGGCAATATCCCAAAAAAGAAACAGACAAACCAACCCTTTGCTGTTTAGTCTATTCTGATTCATAGCAACCCTATAGGACAGAGTAGAATTGCCCCATAGGGTTTCCAAGGAGCTGCTGGTGGATTCCAACTGCCGACCTTTTGGTTAGCAGCAGTGGGTATAAATCCATATTTAAGCTAGTTTCCATGGGAATTTCTAATTTCATGACTGACTTCTTACCGGGTCTAAACATATTATCTTTTTAACCTCGTTTTGTGACTGACACTTGTACTAGAGTTGTGCTTAGTGTTAGGTTGCCATTTTTTAAATTCACACTTATGACTATATTTTCCATAATATATACAATCTATGGTTTCTTTGCAGGAAAGTTTTCTTACCCATGTGTCTATTTTTGAGATGTAGTTAATTAAAACTGAATAACTCACTTTTTAAATCCACTTAACCAGTCATAGATAATCGTCAGTAAATTACAGTACACGTGAAGGAAGTGAAACGGTGAAAGTGCTTCTCTCAGACCTCTGCCCCCAGAACTTCCACCCTTTCCTCCGGATAGGATACTTTGCACCACCCACATGACATGTGAGATCTGAAACAGGGGCCAAGTGAAAGTCACACAAATGGCCAACCTATATATTAAATACTAGTAAAGTTGTTTTTAACTTCTAGTTAAAAATAAATAGAAATATTCAATTATTTTATTTCTTTACTCCTTTGGATCTGTTTGGGCACTCCCAGAGGTATATGTACTGAATCTTGGAAAGGTCTGGAGTCTTTATGTTTGAACTGAAGGTAGGAGCTCAGGAAACTCAGAAACTAACAGATGTTTTACTTAAGAAAATGACTGGCCCTAAAGTAGTTATATTTGTCATTGTACCCTTTATGACAATATTGATGAAATACGCAGGCTACAATGCTGTGACACTCTTTTGGTCAATCAGACTATGGGTAACAATGATAGATTAAGGAGCTGATGATGAAAGAGAGAAAGAACTGAAGTGTTCGCTTGATATAGCATTAATTCTAATAAATATCAGTTACACTTTAACTTCCATCCATGTAACTTAATAGTTAGATGATACATATAGAGTTTTTTTTTTTAAGTGGAGTAACTTTGAAGAAGATTGAAATGTACTCTAAAGGTAGTATGAAATACTTTGTACATTTCCATCAAATCAATTTTCACTCATAGTGACCTTATAGGATGGAGTAAAGCTGCAGAAATAGAATTGCCCCATACAGTTTCCAAAGCTGTGAATCTTTACAGAAGTAGATTGCCACATCTTTCTCCTGTGGAGTGGTTGGTAGCCACTGTGCCACTAGGGCTCCTCATACTCATCCCCTTCCTTGTCAAATATTTTCTTTAGTGAAACATCTTTCTTTAGGTGATATTACTGTCATGATGGTGATAAGTTCATATAGCTGCTATATCTTCCACCTATTGTTTTCCTCTTTGTAACTGACAGTAAAGGAAAGAAAAAGAGAAGAGAGTCCTTTGATTATGCTATTAGTTCTGTGGTTTACTGTAACATCAAGAAATCATTTAGACTTCTGAAATCAAATTGCAAAGAATCATGTTTTAGTTATCAGCTACTGATTCCTGAGTACATACACTCTGCACTGCAGTTATTTCCCTTTCCTTCATTTCCACAAATGCTTGGGTGGATATTTTTCCTAAGTTAGTCGTAGATCCTATCGTGTCTTTTTGTTTGGCTATGAATTTTGCTTTTAATATGGGAGTGGGGTGGGGTGGAGTCTGCTAAAATGCAGTCATAGAGTTTGCTTGTCAAGAGAAAATTATGCATCACAAAGTTTGCAGTCCAAAGGTCTATAAATCATAGCATAAAATATATTCCTACATTAATAAAATAAATAAAAATATGACCAGAACAAGTAAAATACAGCGAAATATGACAAAGAAATAAGAAAACACAGACATGAGCAAAATATATGACTGCATAAGGAATTGAAGTGTATACAACATACAGTTTTTCAAAAATTTGCATCTAATACTTATAAAATATAAATAATGTGTGGGTCTGAGAATTGAGTAATTACCAAAATAATATTTTTTCCATTTGTGAATAAAATTATTAATTTTTACCCTTTTCTCACCTGCTTACCCTATCACTCTTGCTTATTTTGATCATAATACAAGCCAAAGCTATAATTCACGTTGACTGATACAAAGCTCTGTATTTTCAAGCTGGGCTTCTGTTATATGCATAATCTCCTTGCACTGCACTGAGACCTCCAGGCAATTCCTTGGTGGCATATATTTTAGATGATTTCCTACAGCAGAAGTTAGGTCAATACCTGCAGATCATCTTGCTCTTCCTATTAAGTTTAGTTTTATATGGATAAATTATCATTTTAAAGTACTATTTGTTTGCCCAGTGATTTTTTTCTTGGTATTGAAGTTTATCAAAATTAGGATTATAGGAAAAGTATAAGGCTAATAAATTATATTAAATTTAATTAAAAATTGGGTATTTTAAGCCCTAGTAATCCTTTTCCCACATGCACTCAGTGATGGAAACAAAAAGTTGATGAAAGTCTTTGTTTCAGTTCATGATTGATTTAAATAAGTCCTGTGTTACCGTTCACAGTGATGAGCACAAGGGGTATGACAACACCTTTGAATTTATTAGCATTCTCTTAGATGGTCACTTTTTATAAAGACAACATTTAAAAAATAATTATACAGGTTCAAATTATAGTAATATAAATATGTTTATTTGCAGTTATTAGAAAATAGAGAGTTTAGGGTTTAATGCTTTCTCCAGATTACTGAAAATAACTTTCTTTGAAGGCTAACACTCATATAATCAAATAAATTTTAATCATGTTGATTGTAACTAAGGTTTAAACAAAGTGCTACTAAACAGCCAAAATTAGAACTGGATGACTTTTACGTATAGTCAGAAGAGAGAAGACATGTTCTTAAAAAAAAAAAGGATTTTCCTATCTCACAAAATATCTTTTCCTTCTCTACACAGAGGAACTGGAAATTTCTTTAACAGATCTAGAGTCCTTCATCAGAGAGTATTGCATTGGCAGTAAAGTGCAAGTTCTTTGGAAACATAAAATACTGACTGTTATTCACAGTAAAGTATGAATGATTTGACAAATCTATTTGTGTACTCACAGGATATTGATGGGAGTTCTTAAAGGCAAGACATGGAAAGACACTGAAAAAGATGACTTTGAATGAAGAATGATTGCATGTTGAACATATTCGCCCTAACCCTAGCCTTCACAAAGTGGTGCCATGGGGTGAATAAGGGAATAAGGGAAATGAACTGTACATAGAATCAGAATAAATTTAAGCTAACAATAGTCATTACACTGAGATTTTTAAGCAATTTGTAAATTCAGTATAATGAAATCAGATGCCTCTGCTGTGGTGTGGGAAAGGAAAAGTGAACTTTTTTTTCCTTTTGTTGATCCTTTTTATATCATAAAAGAATAGTAAACTTTTGTACTGTGTTTTCCATTTGTTTCAAGAATTTTATTATTCATTGCTTGGTATGTGAAGTTTATTGTTTTTTTTTTTTTTCCACATAATGATTGGCAAGATCGGTGTAATATTTAATTTTGTTTTATGCATTGAATTGCATGTGATTAACAGATTTTTTTGATAACACTAGCTTATATTCTCCAGAGCTCTCTGTAAGTTTCTGTATATTTGTGTGTAATACATCTGTCGCAGTGTGCAGCTCCTCTCAGAATCATTTTCTGGTTTCTGTTCAGCAAAAGGGTGAAAGAAAAACAACTTAGAAGACAAAAATGAAATAGCTCCCAGGCTGCAGCTCTGAATGAGACTTGGAGGCTCCCCCAGTTCTTTGAAGCGGCATGTGTCAAACTCGTTATGAATCAGATTTTTATATTCAGAATCAGAATCCTCTCAGCTGACACAGCTGAAGTCAAAGCCTTCAGGGTACAGTGCAAGATTCCTGTTTTGCATTGAAACACTGAACTCTTTCTATTGAAAGTTCTTTTGCCTAAAATAATTGCCTTGCTTTCAACTGAGGCTCAGGCAACCAGGAAACTAGCATTCTTTTTTTAAAAATAGAGATGATACAAACTATTGTGTGACCTTTCTTTCTTTCTACAAATTGTCTCTGAGATATTATCTGCCTGTCAGTTTGCCTACCCACCTTCCTATGTTACCAACCCCAACCGTTTAGTGATGGAAAAATGTGTAAAACAAAGCCTAATACTTGCCCATTTTATCAGATGAAATAAACTCTCTTGAAACAGAGCAATGGGTGGAATTATGATGTTGTTCCTGAGGGATAAGAATGGGATTAAAACAAAAGGCTTATACGGAGTGGCGGATGTTTTGAAGGAAAGTCTATCACATTCACAGATTGTTGTGGCAAAAATTACATAAAAGTGTGGTGAGTATTCACATAAGGCATTGTCCTGCCATCTTTCTCTTAGATCCTTTTCAATTGATTTTTTTTTCAAGTAAATAATCATGAATTATAAACAGACATAGGAAGGGAGATTGGTGATGGTAACATGGTGTCATATGGGGTCACCATGAGTTGGGATAGACTCAACAACTAACAACAACAGCTCAACAAGATGGATTTGATTTCACTGAATTGTATACATAAAAAAATGTTAAATTGGCAAATATTGTGTTACCTATTTTTTTGCAACAATAAAATATTGAGAAAAAAAGACATACATATAGGAATCACTTTTAAAAGTAGTTTTATTATCATGCTTCTTTACTACCCTAAAATTCACAGGCGGTTTTCATTTGGAGTTTGGGTTTGACAGGCAAAACTCTCTAGTTTAAGATTCCTTGCTTGAGGCTTTTAAGAAACAACTTGATCTTAAAATAAATTTTTATTCTGGATTAAAATTATACTTAACTTGAACACAGGTATACACAGTAAATACTATTATTGAATAATAAATTGCAATATGTAAAAAAAAAGAGCTAGTAAAATACGTACACACACACACACCTTGATCTTCACAGACATTAATTTTAAGGAGCCATTTCTCATAAAAATATGGGGTCCTTAAGAATGGCAGTGAGTAAATAATAATAATGATAAAAACTTACAGTTTTATGGTATGTTGTTTTTCAAAACATTTTAACCATTTAAATAATTATTTGATCCTCACAAATTACAGGAAGGAAGGTTATATTTTATTAACATCTGTTTTAAGAATGCAGACATGGAAGCTCACAGTGTACCCAGTCTGCCTGAATGTTACAGTTAATACATAATAAATCTACTGCTTTAGTTACCTGTGCTCTCAGTTCAAAAAGTAGAATAGACTACCTTGGGATAGAATGTTCTCCCCTCTCTGTGAGTATTTAAGGAAATGCTCACATGAGTCCATTAATATCTTCCAACTGTAAGATTTTGTCACTGTATTAATGAGAAAACATAACTCTAACTATGAACATTCATGTGCAGGTTTTTGTGCAATCATATGTTTTCACTATTGGAAATATACTTACGAGCGGAATTGCTGGGTCATACGATGATTTAATGTTTAAATATTGAGGATTTGCTAGATCGTTTTCCAAAGCTGATGCAGCATTTTATACTCCCATCAGCAATGTATGAGAGTCACAATTGTTCCACATCCTGGCCAACAATTGTTATTGTCTTGTTTTTTTTTTATTATAGTCGTTCTACTGGGTGTAATCACCACTCATTTGTCATTTTGTCATACTGTGGTGGCTTGTGTGTTGCAACAATAACAATAAGCTAAATCTTGTTGAAGTTATTTGATGTCATTAAAATTCTTTCTTCGCTTATAAAATATCATTAGTGATACTACTCATATCATAGGCTTTTGATATAATTAAATGTGATATTGCATCTAAATGCAGCTAAGTTCACTGGTGAGATTTATAACTGTTCAAGAAAATTTAGGCATGTAATGTATTTATGAAATTATTGAAAATAATTTATAATCTCCATTGAAGGAAAGATCAGTGGCTCTGTATTTATTCTCTGTATTTGCCTATAAAAAGCAGTATACTTTCTCTCAGCAGGAAAAGATATATCTAATGACCATCTCTATTTAAAGATTAAGTGATGATTGTGAGGTTGAACTGCTAATCCCATAATGCCATTTGATTGTATTTTTTATTTTTAGATATGCTTATTGCCTCTGGCATATTTGAACACTTAAATCTGTTAATTATATTTATACACCAATTCAAGAACTAAAAGACAGATGACACAGATTTAAACAAAATGAGTGAAAAACCAAATACTTACCCTTGTGCTGATGTATGTTTCTTCTTATGTAAATGTCTAAACATGTTGGCTAGAATGAGGCCAGGGAGATTTCATTAATGCTTACATCTGTTGTTGTAGATGTAGATAAAATATCTTTTTTATTTTAGAAAAATAGGGGCAAAGGACATACTTGAAAGACCTTCATTTTAAAGATTTGCCTATATTTTTCCACATGTAGTCATTATGCTTATGTATGCAAGATATGTGTATATAAATATGATGTTATTTTTAGTAGATTTTTACATGTAAAATTAAAAAAAGAAGTTTTTATTATCAATCTGAGGGATATATAGTTTTGAAGGAAGAGAAACTTTCTCTAATTCTTTCCTTGTTGTTGTTAAGTGCCTTCAAGTCGCTTCCCACTCATAACAACCCTATGTATAACAGAATGAAACACTGCCCGGTCCTGTGTAATCCTCACAATCGTTGTTATTCTTGAGCCCATTGTGGCAGCTACTGTGTCAATCCATCTCGTTGAGGGTCTTCCTCTTTTTCGCTGACCCTCTATTTTACCAAGGATGGTATCCTTCTCCAGGGACTGGCCCCTTCTGATAACATGTCCAAAGTATGTGAGATGAGGTCTTGACATCCTTGCTTCTAATGAGCATTCTGGCTGTACTTCTTCCAAGACAGATTTTTTCTTTCTTCTAGAAGTCCATGGAATATTCAATATTCTTCTCCAACACCATAATTCAACAGTGTCAATTCTTCTTCTGACTTCCTTATTCATTGTCCAGCATTCACATGCATATGAAGGGATTGAAAACACCATGGGTTGGGTCAGGTGCAACTTAGTCCTTAAAGTGACATCTTTGCTTTTTAACACTTAAGGTCTTTGGTAGCAGATTTGCCCAATGCAATACATCACTTGATTTCTTGACTGCTACTTCCATGGACGTTGATTATGATTCCAAGTAAAATGAAACCCTTGACAACTTCAATATTTCCTCCATTATCATGATGTTCCTTATTAGTTCAGTTGTGAAGATTTTTGTTTTCTTTAGGTTAAGGTGTAATCCATACTGAAGGCTGTGGTCTTTGAACTTCATCAGTAAGTGCTTCATGTCCTCTTCACTTTCAGAAAGCAAGGTTGTGTCATCTGCATATCACAGGTTGTTAACGAGTCTTCTTCCAAACCTGATGCCGCATTCTGCTTCATATAGTCCAGCTTCTCGGATTATTTGCTCTGCATACAGATTGAATTAGTATGGTGGAAGGATACAACACTGATGCACACCTTTCTTGACTTTAAACCATGCAGTATCCCCTTGTTCTCTTGATCTAAGTACAGGTTCTGCATGAGCACAATCAAAGGTTCTGGGATTTCCATTCTTCGCGAAGTTATACATAATTTGTTATGATCCACACAGTCAATGCCCTTGCACAGTCAATAAAACATAGGTAAACATCTTTCTGGTATTCTCTGCTTTCAGTCATGATCCATCTGACATCAGCACTGATATCTCTTGTTCCACAACCTCTTCTGAATCCATCATGAATTTCTGGCAGTTCCTTGTTGATGAATTGCTGCAACCCCTTGAATGATCTGCAGCAAAATTTCACTTGTGTGTAATATTGATGATATTGCTCGATATTTTCTACATTCTGTTGGATCATTCTTTCCCTACCTAAAACAAAGAAGTTTTTGTTGTTGTTGTTGTTTATTCCCCGACAATCCCGCTTCCCAATATCTCCTTCACTAAAATAAATCCCACAAAATGGGGAAGAAAAAGAGTATAGAAATTCCCAGTCCATGATGAATTGACATAATCCTGTAAGAAAAAGAACACTGTAATTGAGTATAAGCTGAATTTTCAACACTACAGGCAGTCCCAGGGTTGTGAACTTCCAATTTATTGACAATTCATACTTGCCCTTTAATGTTATGTAAATTTGCCCTTATTTTGAAATGACTGAACCAATTCCTACTCACAGTCTCATCAAAATCACCTCCACTTTCTACTTGCGCAGCTTTTAAATCAACGTAAAGGCTTCGAGCCTTTTCTTGCACTAAACTCCCCAAAAACCAAACCCATTGCCACTGAGTTGATTCTGACTCATTGCCACCCTATAGGACAGAGTAGAACTGCCCTTTAGGGTTTCCAGGTGGTGGATGATGGATTCAAACTGCCCACGTTTTGGTTAGCAACTGAGCTTTTAACCATACGCCACCAGGGCTCTGAAGTAGGGGTAAATAAGAACCATACGCACCTGTTATGGACTTACAAATTCGACTTAAAGGCACAGTTAGAAACGGATCTCTTTCACAACCCAGGGACTGCCTATATATTCAAAACTGGATATCCTCATTTAGAATTGTTCTTAAGGTTGAGAGAACTCTCTAGGTCACCCTAAGAGCCCTTATTACATTATTACAGGCAAGCACGTGCTAAAAATATTGTGAATAGTGGTAGTGATCAAAATCTTATGTATACACGAATATAGAAATTCCTGGTAAATCACTTCTATTTATAGAAAATATTTTTGGTGGACATTTCAAATGTAGCCTATGAAGTGCAGAAGGAGGGATGTTTTTTACTTCAGATGACTGCAATTTCTCTTAAAGGAGCAGATATGACTGACAACACCTCTAATGAGTAGGCTCATTCCAATGTTATGTTAATTGCCAAAAACTAGTCATACTTAAGGGCTCATATTTTTATGAGAGATGGCTCCTTAACATGTCTTTACCTACAGTGAGAATGTATTTGTTTTATTTTCTTAGATGGGTGCAAAATTATTCTTTTATGGGAAAGCTACTTAGAAAGTTTAAGAATTAGGAGGAATTGAAAATATATTGGTCATTGTGTGGGTTTCTGACATAAAACCATCATGTTATGGAAGGTAGAACACAAAGGGAAATGTCTATCTTTATCTGGCCTTGAAAAATTAGGGGTGCAAGTCGAATATATAGAATTCCCAGTAGGTAAGAGGCCTACAAGAGGAGAAGAGCTATGCACGGGGGCCGATTATCTAATAGGCAAGCTAAGCATAGTGCTTCATTGCTTATCAGATTATTTGTAGTGAACAATTTCACATTTTTTCACATCAAAGATTCTGCTTCTAGGTATGGCTGGCATTTGTCCCTCTCCCAACCCCACAGCACCTTCCTATGGAATCAAAGCCTCTTTTCAAAGTTACAATCCCTGACAGGGGTAGATGATCCAGTAAACAAGGTAAGCAAGGGCTTACTTGTGCTTAATTATTAATCTTTGATGTGGTGGAACCCATGTTAAATTGTTCACTATAGATGATCTGGTAAGCAAGGTTAAGCACCATGCTTACCTTGCCTATCAGATAATCCACCCCCGGCCATGCACAAGGGTATAGTAGGACTACTTGAAGAGGAATCCTGGATCCAAGTGATACATGCTCCCTCTCTGAGGATTAGGTTTAGGAAAACCTTCAGAAATCAAGTCAGAGCAATAGTGAAACAAAGCCTGGGACAGAAGGAGGCAGTCTGGTGTCTATTCCTAGGAAGCTGACTTGGAAAAAGGCTCTTCAAGAAACTAAGAATCTTACCAGTGGAAACAACATTTCCAACTATGGAAAACTATGCCATCTTAGCTTCTTAGATTTTTGAAAACTTACTTATAAGACAGAAACTTCTATGGAAGAAAGAAATATAAAACTACATTCAATAAGACAAACCAGATCTAGTCGAATTAGCATCATTAATACATACTTTCATTCAACAGATATTTATTTTACCCTACGAGGTACCAGACACAATGGTCATGGCTGGGGACTGGTGGTGATCAAAAGAGATACTGCCCTTGCCTCAGTCAGCTTATATTCTAGTGAAAAATAAAATTAAAGAAATATATAAACAAGAAGATTCCAGATTGTGATAAGTTCTGTGAAGAGTAAATAGGAAAAGTTAATATTGGTATTTGAAAATAAACCAAAACTGAGAAGAGTATGCCGGGAATTAAAAAAGAACAAGTGCCAAAGTCATAAGATATAAAAGTGCTTAGCTACTAGAAGAACCATGAAACTATGAGGTGGTTAGTATGGCTGAAGCATATAGTCAGTGAGGGGACAATATTGTGAATTACAATTGGAGAGATGAACATGGACCAGAAGGCAAAACGTAATGTATATAGATGTTGATATAAAATACCAATAGAATATCTTACAATTTTTTGAGTGTTTATGTATTTTATTTTTCCTTAGTTTTTACGTAAAGGTAACTTTGAAAGGCAAAGAAAAAAGAAAGATTTTCCACATTTAGACCTGTAAAGCACTCTTAGAGGGCAGTGGTTTTAGCTACCACAAATTTATCTTGGTATACATTGGGGTAAACATGGTATATTTTAAAACCAGTTCCCTAAGTGCTGTAATTGTAGCATCATGATTACAGATAATATCCCATGATGATGCTATCAGGTTTGTTCATTTACTCAGTTTCTGAAGACATATCAAAGTGTGACTATTAATGTGAATATTAATATTTATTCACATTTACCCTATCCTCAACAAATAGAAATGATTACTCTCTGCCTTGTGCTCTCACTATACCTCATATATACTCCTATCACAGCATCTACCATAATTTATTTCTTGTTTGTAACCTCCTTGAGACAGTTAAAATATCTTATCTATCTTCATACCTCTTCCATTATCACTGGCACATTTAATAAATATTTGAATAGTAAATAAATGAATGTATTAATGTATAAATGAATGAATGAATGAGAAGATAACTGGGGCAAAACCGGGGTATAGCTAAGTGGGTGTATCCTCTAAAGCCCTTGCTTTTCCGGACCCTGGTCTGCTGGCAATTTGGAATTAATTTAGACTGAGAGCTGGAGTGGGAGGAAACAGTGAGATTAGATGCCCTTAAACAATGGAGAACCGAATCTCTACTAAATTCAATTATATTAAACTTTTTCACCATAACTCCCATAAACAGCATCAGTTTCTAAAATATAAGAGAGGAACTGTATATCTCCAATCCACAGATAGCACTGAAGCAAAAAGTTTGTGTGAATTTAATTTCTAATAAAGCTAATGCATATAGAATAATTTACTATAAAATACTCAACTCTTCATGGAACTCAATTCAGCTACTAAGGCTAGAATATATTTTTCATTATAGGCAAGAGACATGAGAAGTCAACTTGGAATCAATAGTTTTCTTTGTGAGCATTAAATTACAACAAAGAAAATAAGTTCTATAATTCAAAAACTGAAGAGCATAATAAAGATAAATATGTACTGGTCACTAGTGTTAGGAAAGGCTGGCCATTGAGTTAGAGAAGCCTCTAACCTAAATAAGCCTTAGATTGATACTTCTAATATTTGATTTTTATTCTCCATTCTGCCAGTTTTCCCACCCACATATAAAGCTTCTTGCCCATTTCTCTCCAACATCGAAACATGTGAGTACTTTCCAGGATACAGAAGGGAAATAGTCTGATATATATAGTCGCAAATACTGAGAGGAAAAAATGCTGGGACAGACCTATTTCTCCCAATACAGAAGATCCATGTTATAATACAGGTTGGATGCAGCTTTGTATATACTTTAAATTAGACCATTCATATAGACTATCTTTTGGGGCACCTATAATATGCCAGAATTGCACTAGTTGCTAGGAATAGAAACATAAATAAAATAAGGTGAAGTAGATATGTAAGCAACTTATAGTAAAAGTACAGGAAAATGGAATTATGAACAAGATTGAGAGGCAGCATCATGGAGGGAGTGATTATCATTGGAAATAATAAAAGCTCAAGTGGATTGGTTTTCCAAATGAGGTTGTATTTGATTGAGACTTGAAAGATTGGCAGGGCTTCAGGTGATCACTTGATGGTAAGGATTTTACAAAAGATAAAATAACATTGCTAAAGGCACTAAAGATGACGTGTTCAGGAAAAATATATGAGAGAACTGAATATAATAAATCCTTAAATTTGCCTCAAAGATATTGTTTCCAAAGACCTTAAGAAAGATACATTGCGTTTATTCGCATTTAGTTCATTTAAATTCTATAGCAAGATATCTATTTCATTTTATAAATAAAACAGTAATACTATTTTTAAAGAGAATATTAAATTTTAATAAGTTTTATATGTTTTTTATGAAGCTGTCATCATATCAAAATTGTATCATCATCCAATCAAATATGAACTAAACTGTGGAAGATACTTGATTTGAGATTATAATGTTAGTCATGCTGATGATTCAGAAAGTTAAACTTTCTTCTCTAGGTCAGAAGTGAATGAATGCTTAGGTATGATATTTGAAAGTAATGAGAGGATACACTTGTCATCTTAAAATGTGAAGTATAAAACTTAGATTTTGACTATGAACATTTAGAAGGAAAATCATTATTTTTTCTCATGTTACTGGTTTCTTAAAGATGGTCATTTGCTCTTGTGATTCCAGTGAGTCCTCTTTTATCATCCATAGCTGTTCTTATGCTGCAAATGACCTCTATAAAGTGTTAAAAAGCAAAGATGTCACTTTGTGGACTAATATGCACCCGAACCAAGCCATGGTGTTTTTCAGTCACCTCATATGCATGCAAAAGCTGGACAATGGATAAGGAAGAATAAAGAAAAGCTGATGTCTTCGAATTATGGTGTTGGTGAAAAATATTGAGTATTCCATGGACTGCCAAAAGAATGAATAAATTTGTCTTGGAAGAAGTAGAGCCAGAATACTCCTTAGAAGCAAAGATGGGAAGACTTCATCTCATATACTTTGGACATGTTTTCAGCAGGGACCAAACACTGGAGAAGTACTTCATGCTTGGTAGAGGGTTAGAGAAAAAGAGGAAGACCCTCAACGAGATGGATTGACACAGTGGCTGCAACAGTGGGCTCAAGCATAAAAACAATTGTGAGGATGGTGCAGGACCAAGCAGTGTTTCTTTCTATTGTTTATAGGGTAAGTATGAGTCGGAACTGACTCCACGACACCCAACAACAACATTACAGTACTTGATGGCATAAATATATATGATCAAGTCTATTTTAAAGTTCCTGTTAGAAAAGATAAAATAATCCATGCTAATAATACAGTAGTTATCAAAGTAAGATTTTTCAGGGTGTGGTTGTCATAAGGATAGCAAGAAGTCTGAGGTAAATTGAATGGTTTGTATTAAAAAAAATATGTAAACTTCTCTTTTGTTCAAAATAATCCTGAGCTAGATTTGGGGAAGCAAAGGTCCTACCATTCAGGAGCTCATGGCTGCCAAAGTGTTTTCCTGATCATTTTACATCTACTGGGCAGTTGCAAAGGCAACCCCAGGAAAAATATGGAAGGAATAGTCAGGTGTGTGTAAATGTTTTTCAGCTTGATACTGTTGGTCTTCTATGACACTAATTATTCCATTATGTGTCCAAATTTTTCTTTCCCCTAAATTAAGCCCCCTAGGTTATTAATACAAAGCAGCATTTCTTAAAACTTTTGTTCAGGAACTTTAGTTTTATGGATGTTACTTAAAAAAGAAAAGATTCTGATGTCAAATAACTTTGAGAAAGGCCATGATTGTGTTAAACAAGTTGAACACTTTTCTCTAACACAAGTTTTTTTTAGAGGATTTATGATGCTAATGTGCACTGTAAATCTTTGAAAGGAGGACATTGTGTATGTGATGTTTTCCAAATTTATTTGATGACTAATAGATTTTTTTTAATACCTAAGCACTTTAGAACAGGGACTTGGTAAAATGAGAACTCCAGAGATATGAGAATCAGCTTTCTGAACACTCACCAGAGGACAGCTGAACGTGTCTTGATCAATGTTTAAAATTTAAAGAGTAATTAGGGGAATACGGATTGGGGACTCCATGGTTCCACGTATCATGTAAAGCAGGTGTGGATAGTGGCTGATTTTAGGGCTATATTTGACTCCAAGTTTCCTTTAGCAGACTTTAATACAAATACTATCTCACCCACCATACCCTCTCACCATGATCTTCTACTTATTACATTGGGAAAAGTCAGTAAGAAGAAATGGATGCTCACTTCCACAAATGAAGGAAATGTAATACACATTTGCTTGGTGTGTATTATTCTTAACAGTCGGATATATTGGAAATAATCTTACCATCATGATATGTATGTATTCTGATAATATTAAAAGAATGATTTTAAACTTGTAGACTAAATGAGAACTGCAGGATTGTAGTTGGTTAGTTTACTCTTGTGAACTGAATGACTTTTGCAACTGGTGTTTTACACATGCAGGTTATCTCAGAGGTGGTCCTAAGATCCCAAGAAGCCCCAAGATTACTAGAATGAGGACCCCAACCAATAACACCAACCCCTGTATGGGTGCTACGTTCATCTAGTTTGATGAAGCTACACACATGAGACACTCACAAAGTGTTGGCAAATGAAAGCCATTTAATTACAGAAAACAGACAACAAACAACAGGAATAGTTACATGGTGAGCAGTCCTACCTGGCTCAAAAAATGCCCTGGCCGAGATGGACACTCCTCTACATGTGCCCCGTTTTGCATCATAGGTGAGGAACCAAGTAGCCCTTCCCCCATCTAGTTTTATAGTTCAGGGGCTATGTGACTCATTGCATGATTTTCCAGGCCTGACCACCTCAAGAAGGCGGTATGATTAGACATTCGGGCCACAGGCAGAATTTCATCACTTTAGCCCTGCTGCTGAACTGGATAGAATATCAGACTTCAGCGTGGGTTGTTAATTGTTTTGAAGCCTAAAAATACCTGCAGGAGGAGGAATGGAGGAACTATAGTCCAAAGGGCTACCTACTCTCAATTGGTAACAGAATTTATTTTTTATCAGCCATAGATTTTTAGGTTTGGGCATAATACTTAAAGAAGATAGTAGTTGGTTTAGCTCATGAAATCTCAAAATATGGACACTTACTTTGATCAACAGGTAACATTTGAACAGTGAAATATAATATAGAAAATATCAGCACCCCTATTAAAGTATTCTTAGTCCTTTCCCACTTTTACCTAGTTTCAGTGGGTCATTGAAATTTTGCTCTAAATTGAGAAATGTGTCACCTGAGAGGGTTTGTCTTAGTTTTTCCTTTTGAGCTTCTTTGATTTTGTGATACTTATCTTATGTATGTTCAAGTGTATTGTTGTGTACTCCCTATGTCAAGTATAAATAAACTGGTTTAATATAGCAACTAGTATAAAAGATTTAAAAAAAAAAATCAGTGCAATATAGCAACCCACCACTCGTCTGTAAGTTTGTTGTACCGTGGTGGCTTGTATGTTGCTATGATGCTGGAAGCTATGCCACTGGTATTTCAAACACCAGCAGAGTCACCCATGGTGGACAGATTTCAGTGGACCATTGGACAAATCTGCTGCAAAAAAACCTCTTGAAAGTGTTAAAAAGCAAAGATGTCGCTTTGAGGACTAAGATGCTTCTGACCCAAGCCATGGTATTTTCAATCACCTCATATGCATTCAGAAGCTGGACAAGAACTAAAGAAGACCAGAGAAGAATTGATGCCTTTGAATTATTGTGTTGGTGAAGAATATTGAATATACCAGGGACTGACAGAAGAATAAACAAATCTACCTTGGAAGAAGTACAGCCAGAAGCAAGATGGCAAGACTTCGTCTCACGTACTTTGGACATGTTATCAGGAGGGACCAGTCCCTGGAGAAGGACATCGTTCTCAGTAGAGTGTCAGTGAAAGAGAGGAAGCCCCTCAATGAGATGGATGGACACAGTAGCTGCAACAATGGGCTCAAGCACAGCACTGATTGTGAGAAGGGCACAGGACTCTTCAGTGTTTCATTCTCTTGTACTTAGGGTTGCTATGTGTCAGAACCGACTCCATGGCACCTAACAACAACAACAAACATAGCAACTAGGGGAAGGGTGAGCCAATGAAATTTGACTTGGAATGTGTTTAATATGTGATGTTTTCTAATTACTCATGGTGTATATTCAGCATAGTCTGAAATATAGGTTTGGAACTTGACAAATCAGAACTGAATTATTTGCGTAAAGATGCTACTTAAAACTGTGGATTAGATTAATCCAAGAAAAGACTATAGAGAAAAAACTGGAAAAAGATACAGTTCATAGCGTTAGTGAATGAGATTCTTATAGTAGGTAAGAAGAATAAAAAAGTCTGTCACAGGGATTAAGAAGGTGCAGTTAGATCTGCAGAGGACCAAAAGAGAAAAAACCAAGGAAGCCAAAGGCAGAGAATCTTTGGAAGGGAAGTGAGTGTTATAATAATTGAAGTCAGGTAATTAAGCTTGACACGTAGAACTCTAGTAGATTCCACTGGGTGATGTGAGCAGGACACCAATTTCAAGGGGTTAGGAAGTCAGAGGGTGGTAAGAAAATGGAGGCAGACCAATCTTAAGAGCAGTTTAGTAATTAATGAAATAGGCTAGCTTATGGGTAGATCACAGACGGGAGAAAATATCCTCAGAATGAAAAAGGTATGTACATGCTGAAGAATCACAGTGAAGAAGCCAGCTGAGAGAAAATGATAATTAAAATAGTCCTGAGTGATTGTGGCCCCTCATTGCTTAGATATTTTACACATGTGATTATATGAACTCAATCCTCACAATGATCTGTACTGTGAGTAACATCCCTATTTTAGAGCACAGGAAATGGAGGCTCAGAAAGTTTAAGTAGCTTGCCCAAGAAACCATATAATGAGTGGCAGAAACAGGAATGATCTCAGCAATATCTCAGAACCAATGCTCTTTTTATTGCTCCACTTTGATTCATAAAGACTGATGCTGTAAAGCAGTAGGTGAGGAATATTTGAAGGGGCAAAGTCCTATAGCCGTAGAATTCACTCCTTGCTTTTTTCTCCATCTGATCAACTGGAGTCCATTTTTCAATGCATAATATAGAAGTGCAATATTCCTCTCACGCAAATACATGATGTAGCGATCTTATTAATTATTTTCCTGTCTTATATATGCAGCTTATATTTCACTTATCATACTGTTGAGCCAAACATAACAAATGATTCATGGTAAAGAAATAGGAAGGTAATAATTTTCTTTTTAATGGATAATGGATAAAATATATATAATGGCTGTTAAATTGTAAAGCGTTTTTAAAGTGAGTCCTGCAATGGAATGGCAAGTAGTATGTACCTATCAATTACTGAAGCATTTCCTTCAAAGTGGAACATGAGGAGGATTAAAATTCTGTGGATAGGATATTTATTCATAGTCATTATTCAACAACTGACATTTTGTGACCCCATAAAAATGCTAACACCTATTTTCTCATTCATACATAACCCTAGAAAAAATTAAACTGGCCCCAATCATAATTTATATGAGCATACGATATCCTACTTGTATTCTAAGACTATTTCATCAAAGAACCCTCATATTTGTCACTAGATGACACACTGAAAATTCACAACAGTTCTATATTGAAGTTTTACTTTTTAATTGTAATATTACAGTTATTTTATGTATCTTACAAAAGAAAAATACAAATAGCATAGACAAATAGGATTCCCCAAATGCAGGTAGTCCCCAACTTAAGACAGAGTTACACTCTGACAACTCTGCCATAAGTCAGTTCTGAAGCAAGTCAAATACTTCACGTTTTTTTTTTTAGTTTTCATCATTACTGCCTTTAGACTTTACAGCACGGGTTTGGTTTTGGTTTTATGATAAGTATCTTTATAAATCCAATCTTTATTTGTCTTTGGGGGTTGGCATGAGAATGTTGAAATCAACAAATCACATGCTGCAACACTGTATGTAGTACATATTAGTAACAATAAGATGTACAAAAAAATCCAGACAGTCATAAATGTGATTTATTGTAACTCAAATCCATTGTAAATTGCGGACTACCTATAATGTGATGTGTTAATTTTCTCCAACAGTAATGCGTTACCCAGAGTGTGCTTATAAAATATTCTAAGTTAAATTCAGCCAAAGTAACGTTTCTTTATCAAAGAATGCATAACCAATATTTTGTTATGGTGACTATTTCTGCAGAAATCTTCAGGGTCCCCACACATTCTATCAAATAATCATGTATTCATAGTCTGAATTGGTAGGCAGAATAAAGGTCCACCAAAAGATGTCCACGTTCTAATTCTCAGAACCTGTAAATGTGTACATGGCATAAGTGGTTTTAGATGTGATTAAGTTAAGCACATTGAATTGGGGAGATTAACCTGGATTGTCTGGGCAGGTACAACGTAATCACAAGGACCCTTAAATGTAGAAGAGGAAACAAGGGAGTTAGACTCAGAGAAGGAGATGTGATAATAGAAATAGAGGTCAGAGTGATGCAGTCGCTGGATAGGGGCCAGGAGTCAAAGAAGCTAGAGAAGGTAAGGAAACGGATTCCCCCTAAGAGTCTCTTGAAAGAACACAGCTCTGCAGGCACTTTCATTTTAGTCTAATAAGACCCATTGTGGACTTCTGACCGCCAGAACTACACAACAATAAATTTGTGTTGTTTTAAGTCACAATTTGTGGTAAATTGTTACAGCAGCAACAGGAAACTGATACATCTGGCTTTCAAATTTGACCACATCATAGCCCTAAGTAATCTTCTATACTTTTTTTTTTCCATTTAATACCTTACCCTACATTTTAGTCAATATGCTATGTTCATCTTTACGCAAGCATTTCTATACTTCCATGTCATGTATTGAATTGTGGCCCCAAAAAATACCTGTTGACTTGGCTGGGCCATGATTCCCAGTATTGTGTGAATGTCCACCATTTTGTCATCTGATGCGACTTTTCTATGTGTTATAAATCCTATCTCTATGATGTTGACGAGATAGGATTAGCAGCAGTTATGTTAATGAGGCAGGACTCAATCTACAAGACTGGACTGTGTCTTGAGCCAATCTATTTTGAGATATAAAAGAGAGAAGTGAGCAGAGAGACATGGGGACCTCATAGTATCAAGAAAGAAGCACCAAGAGCATAACGTGTCCTTTGTACCTGGTGTCCCTGTGCTGAGAATCTCCTGACCCGGAGAAGATTGATGACAAGGACCTTCCTCCAGAGCCAACAGAGAGAGAAAGTTTTCCACTGGAGCTATGTCCTGAATTTGAATTTCTAGCTTCCTACACTATGAGAGAATAAATCTCTGTTTGTTAAGGCCATCCATTTGTAGTATTTCTGTTATAGCAGCTTTAGATAACTAAGTAACATGTTTCTGCATAAATGTTTATTTGAAATATCCTTTACCCTTGAAATCTTACCACAGGGCCACCATTCCAGGAAGTTTTCTGCTTTCCTGAATCCTGGGCAGATGTGACTTCTACCTTAGTGAATATCCTCAGAGTGTTCTTTTTTCCCCTCTTAATAATGATAAGGGGTTAAAATATAAGTTTATAAAATAAAATTCATCTTTGTAGCATCCCCCTTCCACCACCCTCTATAAACCTGTTGCGGTCAGGTCAGTTCCGACTTATAGTGCCCCATGTGCTACAGAGTAGAATGGCTCCATAGAGTTTTCTTGGCTGTAATTTTTATGGAAGCAGATCACCAGGCCTTTCTTCCTTGACACTGCTGAGTGGGTATGAACCACCTATCCTTAGGTTAGTAGCTAAGAGCAAGCCATTTGTACCCCTCAGGGTCCTCTCTGCCATCTATAACCTGCTGCCCTCCAGTCTATTATGACTCATAACTAAACTATAGGAAAAGGTATAACTGTCTTGTAATCTTTACAGAAGCAGATTGCCACATCTTTCTCCTGTAGAACTTCTAGTGGGTTCGAACCCCTGACTTTTCATTTAGAAGTCAAGCACTTAACCATTGTGCCACCAGGGCAGTTTGTATGCTTGAACATAATAAGGACTTAATATAATTGCTTCCTGTTGGGAGGACAGTCTCTTGTAAGGCTTTGCGACTCTCATCTAGGCCACTTAATCAGAATCTTTGGGTTTGGAACAATCCCTGATAATAGAGACTGGAAACTGAGCTTCACTCGATCTTGGTTTCTTCTTCCTTCTCAGGGAATCTCCTTCACCGTTACAGGCTTAATGTGTACCTCTTTGTTCTGCTTATGCATGTGCATCTTATGGTACCTGGCCAAATCCACTGCTATGTCTATACCTGGTGGGGAGAGAGGGAATGGATCCTTCAACTGCAACATAAAAGGGATGTGTGCAGACCACTAGCTCTGCATTGGCTTCAGGGAGTGACTCACTGGCCATGGGATACTTGTGCCCACTATTGAAACTGACCTTTCTTTGTCTCTTCTCTACGTGAGTAAAGTGTCATTCCATCCAATATCTGTGTGTAAGTCGTGTCTTTCTTGGCAACCTTGGACCTGGACTTGATATTTCCTCAATAAAATATCTTCAACAACAAATATAATTGATTTGAAAGAGGTATAGGCAGAATTATGTTACTCGTTTTTGTCTGCATCAGCCTGCTTACACCATATATGAACACAAATACAATAAAATATGTGTAGTCTTGCACTAATAGGGTCTCAATGAATGTGTCACAAACCGGGGCAGGACTGAATAAGCTCACTTCCAATATATTTGGAGTCTCCAGGTTCAAAGAAAACCTACAAGAACACCAGAGATCCTGTTTGTTTTCAGGAATCCCGGCTTCAGGTAGGGCAGCTTTTAAAGCATTCACCTACCAGATACCTAACTGGTTTGAGAGGAGGAACTTCTGTATGGAAGGGTGACACCTTCTGTGCAGGTGAAGTGCAGGCAGCTCTCACTCCCAGTGAGGGTTGCTAAATGCTCAAAATAAAGTTGTGGCACTTCATTCCTTAAAATACTCCCTGAATTCACCCACAGATTATAGTACAAGGCAGGGTCTCTTTCTCTCTCCTAGGACAATGATTTGAACACTCCAGTGGAGGCTTAAGTCATTTAACAGCTCACCATTCATTCCAGAATACATTCCAGATTGCTTAACATGTCCATGATCTGACCAAGTGTGTAAATTATTCGTAGCTGTACCTTTAATCCCATTTTCTTAATTCTTACCTTCTCTCCCCAAGCCTTCCTCATTAATTGAAATACAGTAGAGTAAGAATTATCAATTCAACAAATACATTAGAGTTTCTGTTTTAGTTTTACAAATACCAACGTCGTCACCCATACTTTTTATCCTCTTGGAATAACGTTTTTCATGTCTCCCCACTTGTTCACTTGAAGAAAAACTGCCTTTTCTTCAAGACTTAGTGAACACAATACATACTCTATAAGGCTTTCTTATGTTTCTCTGGAAAAATATACAGCTCACATTTGTGGATCGCATTACCTGGACATAGTCCTATCACGGCTGTCATAATACTCAGTTTCAGTGCTTTCTTGCATGTTTACTTTTTTTATTGTTTTAAGGGAGACATCACTTCTTTTTTACCTCTTTATAGTAGAGTGCTTCAACTAAATCCGAACAAATATTCAGAACTTCCCCCTCAGCGTAGTGGAAATGTTGTTGGATTATTGAGCTCTCTATTTGCATTAGCTACTAGTAATAAAAAAAAATTTCTTTTTGACTGAAAGCAGAAAAAAAGGTAGAAGGTTTATACATGCCCTTAGAAGAGAAAAAATAAGAGAATTAATGGAGCTACAATGACATTGGTTCCCTGTCAAACTTGGTAGATTTCTTTTTGAGCTCTAATGAAAAGAGAAATTATAAAAGTAGATAATACCGATGAATTATAAAGGTAGATATTACCAGGTAGCATTGGACACTAATGTTTGTGTGACATACCTTCTTTATACTTATAGGCTATTGGAGTGGGTAAATATATAGACTACGTCAATATTTCAGAGACTAGTCTATTATGAGATTCACGGTAAATATTCATTTCAAAATATGTTTACTATATCAGAGTTCTAGTAGCTCTACCTCCTTACCAACATTTGGTATTGGTAGACTTCCTGTCATCATATTGGAAGTACAGCATTATCTCATTTTGATTTAAATTTTTATTTCCCTGATCACTAATGATGTAGAACACTCTTCCATGTATGTATTGGACATCTGTAAACCTGTTGCTGTCTAGTCGATTCTGATTGATAATGATCCTATAAGACAGAGTAGAACTGCCCCATAGGGTTTCCAAGGAGCGCCTGGTGGATTAGAACTGCTGACCTTTTTGTTAGTAGCCGAGATCTTAACAACTGTGCCACCAGAACATCTGTAGATCATTTATATTTGAGTAAAATGTTTGGTAAAGACTTTTGCCCATTATTAATATTATTTTTTACTCATAATATTGCTTATATGATTCATCCCTGTTGTATATATCAGTAACTCATTTCTATAAGTAGTTCATCACTAATTAACTTTATGGATGGATATGTCATGACTTCTTTATTCAGTCATGTGATGGATATTTATGTCATTTGCAATTTTTGGCTATCATGAATAAAGTTGCTATAAACAATCATATATCATCATCTTGTGTGAACATACCTTTAAACCTATCTTGAATAAATATCTGGGAGAGGGATTGATGCATTTGAATTACGGTGCTGGTGAAGAATATTGAATATATCATGGACTATCAGAAGAATGAACAAGTGTCTTGAAAGAAGAACAGCCAGAATGTGCTTTAGATGCAAGGATGGTGAGACTTTGTCTCTTACACATTGAACATGTTATCAGGAGGGATCGGTCCCTGGAGAAAGACATCATGCTTGGTAGAGGGTCAGTGAAAAAGAGGAAGACCCTCAACAAGATGGATTGACACAGTGACTGCAACAATGAGGTCAAACATAGCAGCGACTGTGAGGAAGGCCCAGTTCTGGGCTGTGTTTCATGCTGATGTATGTAGGGTTGGTATGAATCAGAACTCACTCAATGGCACCTAACAACAACAGCAACAACACTTGTCTGTCAATTTGTCAAACAGTGATGGCTTGCGTGTTGCTGTGATGCAGGAAGAAAAGCCACCGTATTTCAAATATCAGCAGGGTAAGACACAGTGGATAGATTACAGTGGTGGTTCCAGACTAAGACAGACTAGGAAGATGGATTTGGTGATCTGCTTCTAAAAAAAATTGGCCAGTGAAAACCTCTTATGAATAGCATCAGAACTGTGTCTGATACAGTGCTAGAAGAAGAGCCCCTCAGGTTGGAAGGCACTCAAAATACGACTGGGGGTGAGTTGTCCCCTCAAATTAGAGTTGACTAAACGACATGGGTGGAGTAAAGCTTTTGGGACCTTCATTTGCTGACGTGGCACAACTCAAAATGAGAAGAAATAGCTGCAAACATCCATTAATAATTGGAATGTAAAATGAAATAAGTCTGAATTTAGGAAAATTAGAAGTTGTAAAAAATGAAATGGAACACTTGAAGGTAGACATCCTAGTCATTAGTGAGCTGAAATGAACTGGTATTCGCCATTTTGAATCAGACAATAATTTGGTCTACTATGATGGCAATGAAAAATTAAAGAGGAATAGTGTCACATTCACAGTCAAAAAGAATATGTCAAGATCTATCCTGAAGTACAATAGCTGCTGATGATAGAATGATATGCATTTGCCTACAAGGACAGCCAATTAAGAGGACTATTATTCAAATTTACGCACCAACTACTAATGCTAAATATGAAGAAATTGAAGATTTTTGCCAACTTCTAAAGTCTGAAATTGATCAAACAGACAATCAATATGCATTGATAATTACTGGCAATTGAATGTGAAAGTTAAAAACAAGAAGGATTAGTAGTTGGAAAATATAGACTTGGTGACAGAAGCAATGTCAGAGATCACTTGATACAATTTTGTAAGACCAACGTGTTATTCATTACAAATACCTCTTTCAATAGCATATACATATGGGCCCCACCAGATGGAAAACACAGGAATCAAATTGACTACAAAGGTGTAAACAGACAATGAAAAAGCTCAGTATCATCAATCAGAACAAGGCCAAGGGCTGACTATAGAATGGACCGTCAATTGCTGATATGCAAGCTCAATTTGAAGCTGAAAAAAATTAAAACAAGAAAGCCAAAGTACCACCTTGAGTTAGTTTATCCCACCTGAATTTAGAGACTATCACAAGATAGATTTCACTCATTGAACACTAATGACCAAAGAGCAGGTGAGTTGTGAGATGACATCAAGGACATCATACATAAGGAAAGAAAAAGGTCATTAAAAAGACAGGAAAGAATGAAAAGCCCAAAATGGATGTCAGAAAAGACTCTGAAACTTGCTCTTGAACATAGAGCAGCTAATGCAGAAGGAAGAAATGATGAAGTAATGAGCTGAGGAAAACAATTCAAAGGGAAGCTCAAGAAGACAAAGTAGAGTTCTGGCAAAAATGGCACTCTAGGCAGAAGCACCATGCTGTCCCTCCACAGAAAAGATCTAAAAAACTAAGCCAAACAGAGAAAACAATCCTGAAACCCTAAAACATCAAATGAAGACATAAAGAACTCAGCCAAGCACCAAATGGAGTGAGAAAACTGACAGAGAACGGAGAGCGAGGAGAGATTCATGCAGAGGTCCCATACCAGCTAACGCAGCACAGATCCACCATCTTGGACACCTATCAGAGACCAGCAAACGGGGGTACGAGAAAGTAGCCTCATGGAGCATCCAGCAGGAGACAAAACAACCGGTAATTTGTGATTCAGGCTTTCCCACCACCCACACTTCTTCAACCCCACTTGGCCTCCTCTGCTTACAGCGGCCACAATCTCTTGACCGGGAAACACCGGCTGCTTGGATTCCACACACCCGAACGTGCAGGCTCTCTGAGGGCCATTTGTTGGCTGTGGTGTTGCTTTTTTCTGCTTCTTTTGATTTCTTCCTTACCTCTCACCACCTCCCACTCCTTTTGCTCAAATACCTGGCTCCATGCGCCATCTTTGCTTCTTCTTGAGGGGCTGCAGAGCTCCAGTAATTTGTGATATATGCTTTCCCACTCCCTACCCTTCTTCACCCACCCTCGGCCCCCTCTGCTTCCCACGGACACAGTCTCTTGTCTGAGAAAAACCAGCCCACACTAGCTGGCTGTCTGAGTGCCATTTGTTGGCTGCTAGTGTTGCCTTTTTTTCTGCTTCTTTTGATTTCTTCCATACCTCTTGCCACCTCCCCCTCCCTTCGCTCAAATACCTGGATTCGTGCGCCATCTTTGGTTCTTCCTGAGGGGCTATCGAGCTCCATTCAAGTGTGGAGCTGCTTCCCAATCTGGGCTACCGCATTGGTGGGATCCTGGGGCTTTAGTTTGTTTGTTTTGAATTGTTTGTTTGTTTTCTTTCCCTTTTCTTGAGTTGGGAGCCTTTCTGGCCAGGCGGTGCTACAGGGCAAGGAGACATCCCCCTCGGCTTGCACAGATGTGCAGAGAGATCCCTGAGGGCATTTCATTTTTCGTTGTTTTTTTTTTCCTGTTTGTTTTGGGGGGGCTTTCTTTTTCCTTTTTTTAAATTTGTTTTGTTTTCTTTTCCCTCTTTTTCCCTTTTCGTCTTTCTTCATTGCTCAGTTTCTCATCTCTCTATATCTTCCTTCTCTTTCTATTCCCTGAATACCTGGCGCTGTATACCTCTACACCTTCTAGCCAGGCTGTACCGCAACACCTGAGAACGACTTCCCCAGACCTCATAGTTGCACTGGTGGGATCCCTGGGAACTTTGCGGTTCTTAAACCTTTCCGATTTTTATTTATTCATTATTTTCTTTTATTCCTCTTCCCCTTTCTGTTTTTCTCCATTTCATAGTCTCTCATCTCTACACTCCTACGGCAAACTCCCCTAGCATTCTTTTTGGTTGGTTGTATGTTTCTGACTCCTATTCCTCTCTCCTGTCTCCCATATCCATCTTAGCTTCACACATAACAATCTCACTGCTGCATCCTGCCTACATGCACCATGCATTTGACATGATACCACCAAGCAGCACAGGCACAGCCTACTGGAACCTGCCCTACACTGATTATCGACCTGCTCTGGTGGCTGTAGTAAGTGCCACAAACAACCCATCCCAGTAACTCCTCTTTAGCTAGACCTGCCCTGCTGTACCATATCTGAGTGACTGACCCTGCCAATTGGAGAAGGAGGCGAAAAGTATTGTGCCTACAGACAAGCAAACAACAAAGAACACACAGTCTGCCTGCGCAGACACAGTCAAATTAAAAAAAAAAAATGGGGACAAAACAAACAAATCTACAATCAATAAACGAGAAAAATAACTACTGAATGCCCCGAAGACAACAGACGATATCAAAACATCTACAAAAACAAGACACGATGGTTCCAGTAGGCATCCAAAATAAAACACCAGATGACTCTCCAGTGGAAGAAAATGCACTAGAACTTCCTAATAGGGAATTCAAATCTCTAATACTCAGAATTCTCCAAGAGCTGAGGTAAAAAACTGACAAACATAAGGAAAAAATAGACAAATTCATGGAAAATACGGACAAAAAATGGAAGAATTAAGGAAAATAACGCAGGAACAAAAAGCCAAAATAAATTCAAAACTAGATATTATATAAAGACAACATTTAGAAATCCAAAAGATAAACAACAAGCTTTCAGAAATGGATGATGTCATAGAAGGGCTGAGAAACAGATTTGAAATGGTGTAAGACAGGAGAAGTGGAACTGAAGACAAACACTTGGATACAATTCTGTTTCAGGAAAACTCAGAAAAAAGAACAAAGAAAAATGAAGAGACCCTGAAAGTTATGTGGGATACAATCAAAAGCAAAAGTTTGCGAGTGATTGGAATTCCAGAATAGGGGGAGAAAACAGAAAACACAGAGAGGATCACTGAAGAACTGCTGACAGAAAACTTCCCCAGTATCATGAAAGATGAAAAGCTCACCACCCAAGAAGCTCAACGAACCCCATATAGAAGAGACCCCAAAAGAAAATCACCAAGGCATATCATAATCATACTCACCAAAACCGAAGACAAACAAAGAATCCCGAAAGCACCTCATAAAAAACAAGAAGTCACAAACAGAGGAGAAACAATAAGACTAAGCTTAGATTATTCAGCAGAAACCATGCAGGCAAGAAGGCAATGGGATGACATATCTAAAATCTTGAATGAAAAAAATTCCCAGCCAAGAATAACATATCCTGCAAAACTCTCATTCAAATTTGATGGTAAAATTAGGTCATTTCCAGATAAACAGAAATTAAGGGAATATGTAAAAGTCAAACCAAACTTACAAGAATTA
>NW_004444046.1:661495-663218 GCF_000243295.1 Trichechus manatus latirostris | reverse complement strand
ACCTGGGGTTCCCTATCACCAGCTTTCCTGTCCCCTCCTGCCTTCTAGTCCTTGTCCCTGGACTGCTGTGCCTCATTAGTCCTGTTTTGTTTTATGAGGCTGTCCAATCCCTGGCTGAATGGTGAACTTTGGGAGGGGCTTCACCACGAGCTAAAAAGGTGTCCGGGGGCCATACTCTAGGGGTTTCTCCAGTCTGTCAAGGCCAGGAAATCTGGTCTTTTTTTTCCTGAGTTAGAATTCTGTTCTACAGCCTTCTCCAGCTCTGTCCAGACCCTCTATTGTGATCCCGGTCAGAGCCGTCAGTGGTGGTAGCTGGGCACCATCTAAATATACTAGACTCAGTCTGGTGGAGGCTGTGATAGTTGTGGTCCATTAGTCCTTTGGGCTAATCTTTTCCTTGTATCCTGTTCTCTTCATTCTCCCTTGCTCCCGATGGTTGCTCACAGGCTTTTAAGACCCCAAACGCTACTCGCCAAGGTAGAATGTAGAACATTGTCTTTTTAAACTGTGTAATGCCAATTGACCTAGATGTTCCCTGAGACCATGGTCCCCAGAGCCCCTCTGCCCAGCAATTCAGTCTCTTGGGAAGTTTGGAAGTGTCTATGGAGCTTCCATGACCTTTCCCTGTACAAGTTGTGCTGGCTTCCCCAGTAATGTTTACTGTCTTACCCTTCACCGAAGTTACCACTTATGTATTTAGTTCCCCCTCCCCGAATGTTCCCATCCCTCGTAATCAACAAAGATTGTTTCTTTTTGTGTGTAAACTTTTACATGAGTTATACAGTAGAGGCCTCATACAATATTTGTCCTTTTGTGATTGACTTATTTCACTCAGCATAATGTCCTCCAGTTTCATCCATCTTATGAGATGCTTTACAGATTCATCCTTGTTCTTTATCTTTGTATAATACTCCATAGTGTGTATGTGCCATAGTTTGTTTATCCATTCTTCTGTTGATGGGCATCTATATTGTTTCCATCTTTTTGCTATTGTGAACAGTGCCTCAGTGAATATGGGTGTGCATATGTCTATTAGTGTGATGGTTCTTATTTCTCTAGGATATATTCCTAGGAGTGGGATTGCATTTTGTAGGGCTAATTTTTGTGGTGCTGACGTTTTCTTTGTTCCTCTTAGTTTCCTGTGCTGAGTCCCTTTTTTTTGTGGATTTTTTTCATTTCTTTTGTCTTTGTAGGTTTTATTTTTACTGAGACTTTATGTTTTTCTTCTTTATTTTGATAAGTAAGTTTGTTAACTTTCTTTTTGGTTAACGTGAAATTTACCCTTATCTTCTGAGATTTGAACCAGTCTATCATTATTGGTATAGCTTGCCTTCCTCTCCATTAGAAGGCTCTATACCTACACCATTTATTCCCTCTTTTATTGTTCTGATGCTTTTGTCATTTAAACATTAGCCTCTCTTGTTCCCTTTTGTAATTCTTTCGGTTTCGCATAGTCCTTAAGAGTTCATTTCCTAGGTTGGTATCTGGCTAGTACGATCCTGTGTCCTATATTCAGCCTGTGGTCTGATATTTGTTCTCAGATTGAAGGACTTCCTTTAATAAGTCTCATAAATTTGGTTGGTTTTTACATAGTCCTTTAATTTCTGTTTATCTGGAAATGACCTAATTTCACCATCATATTTGAACGAAAGTTTTGCGGGATATATTATTCTTGGCTGGCAATTTTTTTCTTTCAAGGTTTTATATATGTCATCCCATTGCC
>NW_004444046.1:625898-660592 GCF_000243295.1 Trichechus manatus latirostris | reverse complement strand
CTGTGCGTTCTTTGTTATTTGCTCGTCTGTGGGCATGATGCTTTTCACCTCCTTCTCCAATGGGCAGGGTCAGTCACTCAGGTATGGTACAGCAGGGCAGGTCCAGCTGAAGGGGAGTTGCTGGGATAGGATTTTTGTGGCACGTACCAGGGCTGACAGTGCAGACTGGGAATCAGTGCAGGGCATGTTCCAGCAGGCCATGCCTGTGCTGCTTGGGAGTGTGATGTTCAGCGCATAGTGCAGGTAGGCAGGAAGGAGGGTGCAGATTGTGATGTGTGAAACTAAGATGGGTATGGGAAAGAGAGAGAGAAGAGAGAGGAACAGGAGCCAAAAACATACACCCAAACAAAAAAGAGTGCTAAGCTAGCTTGCTATTGGAGTGGAGAGATGAGAGACTGAGAAATGGGGAAAAAAAAAATAAAAAAAAAAAGAAAAAGGGTAAAAGAGAGAAATGAATAAATCGAGAAACTGGAAATGAAGAAAGACAAAAAGGGAATAAGAGAGAGAAGAAAACTAAACAAAGAAATGAAAAAAAAAAAAGGAAAAATAAAAACAAGAAAAAAGAAATGCCTCCAGGGATGTCCCTGTGCATCTGTGCAGAGTAACAGACTAGCTTCCAAGCCCCGCGGTACTGCCTGGGTAGAAGGGGTTCCCAAGCTGAGAAAAGAAAAAGAAAACAAACAAACAAATCAAAACAGAACTAATCAGAGCAAACAAATGAACAAACCAGAAAGTCCCTGGGGTCCCATCAGTGTGGCAGCACGGGCCAGGAAGCAGTTTCACAGTCGAGCGGTGTTTTGCAGCCTTTCAGGAAGAAGCAAAGATGGCTCATGGAGCCAAGTATTTGAGAGAAAAGAGGGGGAGGTGGTGAAAGGTAAGGAAGAAATCTAAAGAACTGAAAAAAAGCAACACCAGCAGTTAAAAGATGGCACATGGAGAGCTGACCAGTGTGGGTGGGTGGAATCCAAGTGGCACTGGGGGGAAGCTCGTGCTTCCCAGCCAATAGACTGTGGCTGCAGGAAGCAGGGGAGACTAACTGGGGGTGAAGAAGGGTGGAGGGTGGGAAAGCCTATATAGTGGGTTACCGGTTGTTCTGTCTCCTGCGGGAAGCTCTGTGAAGCTGCTTTCTCGTACCTCCTGTTCGCTGATCTCCGATAGGAGTCCAAGATGGCAGATTCGTGCTGCAGTAGCTGATAGGGGACCTCTGTATGTATCTCTCCTCGTGCTCTGTTCTCGGTCAGTTTCTTATTCCATTTGGTGCTTGGCTGAGTTCTTTATCTCTTCATTTGATGCTTAGGGTTTCAGGATTGACGTGTGACTCTGTTTGACTTAGTTTTTCTGATCTTTGCTGCGGAGGGATGGTGTGGTGCTTCTGATTATATTGCTATGTTGTCCGGAAGTCATTTACCTATATTTTATTGAAAATACAAAGGCATTCTACTGGATGGAACATAACAAATTATAGATAACTTTGCAAAACTAGGGAGTTCCAGAACAATTAATTTTGCTCATGAGGAATCTGTACCTAGACCAAGAGATAGTCATTTAGACAGAATAAGGGGATACTGTTTTGTTTAAAATCAGAAAATGTGTGCATTAGGGTTGTATCATCTTATCATACTTCTTCAATCTGTATGCTGAGTAAATAATCTGAGAAGCTGGACTATGTGAAGAAGAATGTGACATCAGGACTGGAAGAAGATTCATTAACAGTCTGATACGCAAATGACACAACCTTGTTTGCTGAAAGCGAAGAAGACTTAAAACACTTCCTGATACTGACGAAGAGCAAAGACTACAGCCTTCTGTATGGACTACACTTCAACATAAACAAAAATCTTCACTACTGGACCAATAAGCAACCTCATGATGAACAGACAACTATAGACGTTGTCAAGAATTTCATTTTACTTGGATCCACATTCAACACCCATGGAAGCAGCAGTCAAGAAATCAAGCGAGGTATTGCATTGGACAAATCTGCTGCAAAAGACCTCTGTAAAGTGTTAAAAAGCAAAGATAGTACTCTGAGAACTAAGATACACCAGATCCAAGCCATGGTATTTTCAATCACCTCATATGCATGTGAAAGCTGTACAATTATAAGGAAGACTGAAGAAAAATTGATGCATTTAAATTATGATGTTAGTGAAGAATATTGAACATACCATGGACTGCCAGAAGAATGAACAAATTTGCCTTGAAAGATGTACAGCCAGAATAGTCTTTAAAATTGAGGATGGCAAGACTTCGTCTCATGTACTTTGGGCATGTTATGAGGAGGGACCAGTCCCCGGAGAAAGACGTCATGCTTGGTAACATAGATGGTCAGCAAAAAAAGAAAAAAACCCTTGACAAGATGAATTGACACAGTGGCTGCAACAATGGGTTCAGGGATAGCAATGATTGTGAGGATGGCGCAGGTCAATGCAGTGTTTCCTTCCCTTGTACTCAGGGTTGCTATGAGTCAGAAATTACTCCATGGCACTTAACAACAACAACAGACAATCACATATTATTCTCTTGTGTGGAGATACACGTATATTTCTCTTGGGAATGGGATTGCTGGGTCATCATAAGTACATATTTAAAATTATAGGAAATTGCTAAACTATTATCCGGGGTGACTGCACTCCTATCAACATTCACAAGGTATGACTATTTCAATTACTCTGCATTCTACCAGCTCTTGGTTTTTTTTTTTTTAAAGAATTTGAGTAGGTATGTAGTGGTATTCCATTGTGGTTTGAGTTTGCATTTCTCTAACAACTAATGATGTTTCATTTGCTTATCTCATTTTTTGAAGTGTATGTTCAAATATTTTGTCTATTTTTTGTAAGAGTTGTAAGAGTTCCTTATTTTTTGGGAGTACATGTATTTTATTATAGAGGTCTTTGCTTCTTAGGGCCTTCAGTAGACAGAGCAACGTATATGCACATATTCATGTGTATGTTTATATACTTACACAGGCATAAAAAACAAACCAAACTCGTTCCTGTGGAGTTGATTCCGACTCTTGGTGACCCTACAGGACAGAGTAGAATTGCCCCACAGGGTTTCCAAAGAGCAGCTGGTGGATTTGGACTGCCAAACTTTTGGTTAGCAGCCAAATGCTTAGCTACTGTGCCACCAGGGCCCCATACACATGCATATATACTTATAAAATGTGCATAAATAAATATTTTAGACATTATGAGTTCTCACCTATAGCTTCAATTCCAGTCTATCTGCACAGGACTTTTTCTTGTCTTTCTCTATTCCTTTCATCCACAGTGAGGACCCTGGTTCTCAACACCATTGACGTATGTACTCATTTTCTCAGTGGTTAAACATTTGGCTGCTAACCAAAAGGTTGGCAGTTCGAATCCACCAGCTGCTCCTTGGATACTCTATGGGACAGTTCTACTCTCTCCTATAGAGTTGCTATGAGTCGGAGTCAGCTCGACGGCAATGAACTTTATAATACATGAAAAATAGTTTCTGAATTGCTTCACACCACTACAGTAATCAAGCCTACTAAAAAAAAAAGTTTATAAATTGTTTGCAACTATCTATCTATGCCCCTCCTACACAAGACTGAAAGTGTATAGTCAAAGTCTGTATTTATATGTTAGATTATTTACTTACTTATTTTTGTTTCATTGTATATGTATTCTTTGGAATTCAGTTAAGTTTATTTCTTTCCATTTCTTTTTTCCTATTCTCATTCTGACTGATTTAATTTTGTTTTTGAATATGTGGAACATGAGTGTAATTTCAAAAGTCAATATACAAAAACATGTACTTAGACAAATATCTCTCACTTCCATACCCCCATTGTTGGTAACAATTGTCATTGTTTTCTCTTTTCTTTAATGCATCATAAATTTGTTATTGCAGAGATAAGGATATATTTGCATTTTCTTATCTGCCTTCCTTTTCACACAAAATATTGTTGTTGTTTTTTTCTGTCCAGTGGATTCTGACTCATAGCGACCCTAAACAACAGAGTAGAGCTGTTTCATAGGGTTTCCTAGGCTGTAAATCTTTTTTATTTTTTTAAATAAAAATGGTAAATTAGTTTTATGCTACACGAACTTGATGGTATATTACATAGCCATTAAAATGGTGAATGTGAAGACTATTCAGATACATGGAAAACTATATACTGTGAGAAAAGTAATACACAATACGATGATATGATTATCTCTATTGTGCACATTATTGGTTATACATAAAGCTTGGGAGAGGCCACAGAGCAATATAAATAGCTGTTCTGTTAGGAAGGTATTATATTTTATTTACATACTTGAATTTTTTAAAAAGAAGAGTATTTTTATTTATTTATTTATTTATTTATTTATTTTGGCTTTAACAAATAGAAATTTATTTTCTCACAGTTAGGAGACTGGAAGCCAGAATTCAAGGCACTTACTCTAGGGGAGGCTTTCTCTCTGTTGGCTCTGGGGGAAGGTCTTTGTCTCTTTGCTTCTATTGCTTGTCTCCTTGGTGATCTTCATGTGATTTGGCGTCTTTTTTTTCCCCATCTCTACTTCCTCCTCTGTTTTCTTAATCTGCTTTTATATCTCAAAAGAGATTGGTTTAAGTCACACCCTACACTAATATTGCCTCTTTAACATGACAAAGAAAACCCATTCCCAGATGTGATTATAACCACAGGTATAAAAACCAAAAACCAAACGTGCTGCCATCAAGTCAATTCCGTCTCATACCTAGGCTGTAAATCTTTAAGGAGCCAATCACCAGGTCTTTTCTCCCTTGGAGTCGCTGGTGGGTTCAAATCACTGACCTTTTGGTTAAAGCCAAGCTCTTAACCGTTTCACCACTTGGCAGACTATTATAACTTGTGGTTTGCACTTTTATCTTTTCCATTAATGATATCTCCTGGAAATTACTCAATATAAATTCATTGAAATTTTCCTCATTCTTTTTCTAGGCACATAGCAATCCGCTGTGTGTCTACAACGTAGTAAATTAGACCAATTTATTGTGCTTGGATATTTATACAGTTTCTAATATTTTGCAATTACAGATAATCCTGCAGGAAATAATGTTGTGCATTTGCATTTTAATATTTTTGGTATACTTCCACAAGGTAAATTTTAAGAATGGGGTTGCTGCGTTGAAGTGAAAATGCATAGGTGGTTTTGTTAGCTATTGTGAAATTCCTCTCAATTGTGGTATAATAATTTTTTTTCTTTATGTGTGATATATGTTGCAAATATTTCCCAGTATTTTATTTACATTTACTTTTATGGTATCTTTTCTCCATGGAAAATATTTTTTTATTTATGTAGTCAAATAGGTCAAAATTTTCTTTTATTGCATGTGGGTTTTCAGTAATAGAATTTTTTTCTGCACCCAGGTTATAGAAAACTTCTCTCATGCTTTCTTTCACTCCTTGTATAGTTTTATTTTTCTACTTAGATTTGTGACCCAATCAGGATTTATTTTTGTGTATACTGACAAGAATGAATAAAATTTTATCCTTTTTTTAGGATATGTAGTTGTCTCAACACAATTTATTAAAAAGACTCTTTGTTCCAGTTATTTAAAGTGCTACCTTTATCATATTGGATCCACAATCAACACCCACGGAAGCAGCAGTCAAGAAATCAAAAGATGCATTGCAATGGGCAAATCTGCTGCAAAAGATCTCTTTAAAGTGTTGAAGAGCAAAGATGTCACCTTGAAGACTAAGTGTGCCAGACCCAAGCCATGGTATTTTCAATCGTATTATATGCATGCAAAAGCTGGACAATGAATAAAGAAGACTGAAGAAAAATTGATGCCTTTGAATTGTGGTGTTGGTGAAGAATATTGAATATATCACGGACTGCCAAAAATTGAATAAATCTATCTTGGAAGAAGTGCAACCAAAATGCTCCTTTACAAGCAAGGGTGGCGAGACTACCTCTTACATAACTTTGGACATGTTATCAGGAGTGATCAGCCCCCAAAGAAAGACATCAGCTTGGTCAAGTACAGAGTCAGTGAAAAAGAGGAAGACCCTCAATGAGATGGATTGTCACAGTGGCTGCAACAATGAGCTCAAGCATAACAACGATCGTGAGCATGGCACAGGAGCGAACAGTGTTTCATTCTGTAGTACATAGTGTCACTATGAGTTGAAACAAACTTGACGGCACCTAACAACAACATCTTTATCATATATTAAATTTTTATGTATAATTAGATCACTTTACCAACTTTCTATTTTATTTCATTGATCTGTTTATTCACCAGTATCATACTACTTTAATTAAAGAAGTTTTCTGGCATACAGGCAGTCCCCGGGTTATGAACATCTGACTTATGGACAACTGCTACTTGCCCCTTAATGTTATGTAAATTTGTCCTCACTTTGAAACAATTGAACCAACCCCTACTCCCAACAAATGTTTCATCACAATCACCTTCGTTTGCTGCAAGTGCAGCTTTTAAATCATTGAAAAGTCTTTAAGCCTTTTCTTGCACTAAAGAACACTATGCACCTGGTCCAATTTACCTACAAATTCTAAAGACACAGTTAGATTAGGAACACATCTCATTAGTAACGCGGCGACTGCCTTTATTTTAATACTTGAAAGACTCTCTTCAACTGAGATTTTCCTTTCCAGTGGTTGGGTTACTGGAGGTAAAACCCATGACTGTGGGGGAGCCTCACATTAATGTATGAAGAGATATTTTTGCTGGATATTGAATTCTATGTTGACTTTTTTCTTTCTTTGAAAATTTTCCAAATTTTTTTTGTCTTGCATAGATTTTTTTCAAGAAGTCTATGAAGATTCTAATCATTGTTCCTTGGTAGAGTCTTTTTTTACTTTTCCTTTTTTGTTTTTTTTTAATGATGTTCTCTTTATCACTTATTTTCAGAAATCTGATTTTGATATGTCTGTAGGTCGTTTTCTTTGTATTTAACCTGCTTGAGTTTCATTAAAATCTTGAGTATGTAGGTTTATAATTGTCCTCAAATTTGTAAATCAATTGGACATTATTTCTTCAAATATTATTCTTAACCATATTCTCCTTTCCTTCTGGCACTCTAATTTTTATGTTAGAAGAATTGATATTGCCTTTGGTTTCACTAAAGTTGTATTTATTTATTCTTCAGTTTTTTTTTCTCTCTGTGTGCTTTAGTTGGCATATTTTTACTGATGTGTCTTCAAGTTCACTTTTCTTCCACTGTATTTAGTCTACTTTAATCCAGTTTAATGATTACATTTTTAACGATTAGAATTTCCATTGTGTTCCTTTTCTATGTATTTTTATTTTTTCTTGCTTGTATTCATATTTACCTTTAAAACATTTGACATATTAAACATATTAATACTAGCAATTTTAAGTCTTTATCTAATAATTCTATCATCCCACATTCCTGAGTATGTTTCTACTGATTTATTTTCTCCTGGTCATGGGTTATATTTTACTTCTTGGTTGCTGTAGTAATTTTGGGGAGTGTTAGACATAATCATTATCTCAGTGTTAAATGTCCGGATTTTGTTCTCTTTTTAATCTTTTTTTTTTTTTACCTGGTGGCCATATAAGTTATTTGCAAACCAACTTTCTTCTTTCAAGGCCTGTTTCAAAGTTTTTTAATCATGGTATTGAAGTAAATTTTATTCTAGAGATAGTTTAGCTCTACTAAACCCCACAAATGTGTGACTTTCATGAGTCTTTATTATATTCCCTGAGTGATCAGAGAAGAGTCTCTAGTCATTTGGAGATCTAAATTTGTCCCACTTTATGTGAGCACTGGGAAGTTTTTAGCTTAAATAGTTCCCCAGTAATTATTTTTCTTGCCTTAAGGAGTTTTACCCTACACATGAATGAATTGGTACTTAGCAAAGACTCAAAGGACATCCTATGAGGATTTCTGGACATCTCTTTTTCAGTTTTTACCTTCTACCAAAACTCAGCCTCCACTCTCTATGTGACTCAGCCTCCTTTAGTCTACGTCTTGTCTCCTCATCTCTGGGAGACCACTATACTCTGATAAGGATCTCCTTCCCTGAACTATATTTCAGCATGAGCCATCAGGCAGGAAAGATCGTATGATGTTCCTCATTTGTTTTCCTTCCTCAAAGATTATATTCCCACTCTGGTTGTTGTGCAGTGTTTAAAAACACTGGTTTCATACATTTTGTCGTGTTTCTAGTTATTAGTGGAGGATAAGTCCATAGCCTGTTATTCTATCAAGACTGGAAATGGAAGTTTAGCCGTTTCTTATAAAATTTGCCAGATATCTAACTTATAATTCACTAATTCTACTCCTAGTTACTTCCATTAAAATTCATTTACCAGGGGGAGGTGGAGCCAAGATGGTGGAGTAGTCAGACAGCTTCCTATGTCCCTCTTACAACAAAGACGTGAAAAAACAAGTGATTTGATTGGATATGAATATCTAGCAGCCCTGAACAAGGCAAAGTTGAGAATCAGGCTGAGTGGTGGGCGGAGAGAGAGAGGCAGTTCGGAAGCAGCAAGGAGTTGCCTGACCTGACCCAATGGGAGCCGCCGACCTTCAGCCCAGACCAGCTCAGGGTGCACAGTGAGGCAGGCATTCAGCTCCATGCACTTGATCGGGAGGCAGTTTCTACATCGAGAGAGATCCGGCAGCAGAGATTCTGCTTGGACACTCTGAACCAGTGAAAAGAATCACCCAAGTGGCTAAAGATAAGTACATGCTTGTGGCCTTTTCTGGGATTTAAAAAAAAAAAAAAAAAACTTTTAGGAAATACCTCTCTCTTATTTACCTCCTCCTTCCCTGCTCTGCACCAGGTCTGGCTGGCTTCAGCAATCTCTGAGTCCCCTGGGTTGGAAGTACATCCCATAAGTTGCTCTGACCCATTCTCCTGGACTGGGAGGGGGAACAAATTAACAAACAGGGAAAAAATAAGCTGCCAGGTCCCCTAGGCCAGGAACTCAGGGTTGACACAGCTCCTTTTCCTAGGCACAGGCATAAGGGGTCCATAGATTTTGAGTGCCTTCCACCCGTGTATAGACTTGTGTGGACCCATATCAACAGTATAAGCCCTCGCTACCACAGTAAAATAGGGTAAACACCTAAAGTCTAACCTCAACTGTTTCAGCTGTGAAGTGGCAGATTTGTGATGCTTGACACTGCTCTTCCCTTTAAGCAGGGGCCTTACCTGTCTGCATCAGGGGCTTGAGGACTGGTGGCTCCACCCATGCCACCTAGCCACCTGCTACAGGGGTCCAAGAATACATGGTGCCCACAGTCCTTACAGCCAAAAGAGTAGGGTGCTCATAGTCCAGCTGCAAAACTCACCTACCTACTCACTCTAAGGAAGAGGAACACGCTTTCCTTTCAGACACTCAGGGACAGCCATCAGCCCCTCAGCCCCCTGCCTTGCTCAGCTCATGACCCCCTACTGCAGCCAGATACCTGTGCCTACACCGATCGCCCGTGCCTCTCTAAGATTGTAGGTGACAGCTTGCACCACACACTTGGTGATCGAATGTCTGGACACCTGAGCTGAATCCATAAGGAAAATTTAACAGTCTCCTGGACACACATACTTAGTTACAGACCTGACTACCTGGTGACAGGACGTTAGAGCTTCAAAGGTGACAATAATCAAACTAGTGCACACGAGCTGCCTATCTGGGCATGTCAAAACAAAACAAAACAAGAAGCTAAGACACACTACCAAATATGAAATAAAATTATAATAACATTCAGTATCAAATAACATTCAGTATCAAATAACATAAAGAGGCAGTCCAGGATGGCTTCAGCAAGCTGCCAAAATAAAGAAGCAATAAATTTCCTGGAGGAAGAGAATTTCTTGGAATTACAGGAGGCAGAATACAAAAGATTAATATACAGCACTCTACAGGAAATTAGAAAGGAAATTTTACAAAATGCAGAGACAACCAAAGAACATACAGACAAAGCAGTAGCGGAACTTAAAAAAAGATATTCAAGAGCATAATGACAAATTTATAGGCTGCAAGAATCCATAGAGAGACAACAATCAGAAATCCAAAGGATTAACAATAAAATTTCAGAATTAGACAACTCAATAGAAAGTCATAGGAGCAAAATTGAGGCAGTAGAAGTCAGAATTAGTGAGATTGAAGACAAAGCACTTGACAACAACTTATCTGAGGGAAAATCAGATAAAAGAATGAAGAAACTCTAAGAGTTATGTGGGATTCTATCAAGAGAAATAATCTACAAGTGATTGGAGTACCAGAACAGAGAGGCATAACAGAAAATACGGAAAGAATTGTTGAAGATTTGTTGACAGAAAACCTCCCTGATATCATGAAAGATGAGAAGATATCTATCCAAGGTGGTCATTGAACCCACATATATTAGAGCCCAAAAGAAAGTCACCAAGACATAGTATACTCAAACTTGCCCAAACAAAAGATTAAAAGTGAATTTTAAGAGCAGCTAGGGATAAAAGAAAAGTCATCTGCAAAGAAAAGTCAATTAGAATAAGCTTGGACTACTCAGCAGAAACCATGCAGGCAAGAAGGCAATGGGATGACATATATAAAACCTTGAAGGAAAAAAAAATTGCCAGCCAAGAATTATATATCCAGCAAAACTGTCTCTCAAAGATGATGGCAAAATTAAGGCATTTCCAGCTAAACAGAAGTTTAGGGAATTTGCAAAAACAAAACCAAAATTACAAGAAATACTAAAAGGAGTCCTCTGGTTAGAAAATCAATAACATCAGGTAACAATGCAAGACTAGAACACAGGATAGAGCAACCAGATATTGACTCAGATAGGAAAGTCACAAAAATACATCAAAGCTAAAACATTGAAAATAGGGAAACATAAATATTAATTATGTAAAAAATGACAACATTAAAACAAAAGAGAGGGACTTAAAAATGTAGGCATAGATTTTCATATGAAGGGGAAGTCAAGGCAATATAAAGAAGTAAAAGACTGGTATAAACTTAGAAAAATAGGGGTAAATATCATGGTAACCACAAAGGAAACTAACAATCCTACAAATCAAAATAAAAAACTAGAAAAATATAAAGACTCAGCAAACACAAAATCAACAAGATGAAAATACATAAAGAAAAACGACTCAGCTCAGGAAATTAAGGGGAACAAAGAAACTGCGAACAACACACAAAATAAGACATCAAAATGACAGCACTAAACTCATACCTATCAATAATTACGCTGAATATAAACAGACTAAATGCACCAATAAAGAGACGAGAGTGGCAGATTGGATAAAAAAATATGATCTCATCTATATGCTGCTTAAAAGAGACACACCTTAGACTTAAAGACACAAAGAAAGCTAAAACTCAAAGGATGGAAAAAAATATATCAAGCAAACAACATGCAAAAAAGAGCAGGAATGGCAATATTAATCTCTGACAAAATAGACTTTAAAATCCACCACAAAAGATAAGGAAGGACAATATATAATGATAAAGGGTCAATAAACCAGGGGACACAACTATAATAAATATTTATGCACCCAATGACAGAGCTCCAAAATACATAAAACAAACTCTAACAGCACTGAAAAGAGAGATAGACAGCTCCACAGTGGTAGTAGTAGGAGACTTCAACACATCACTTTTGTTGAAGGACAGAACATCCAGAAAGAAGCTCAACAAAGAAAAGGAAGAGCTAAATGCTACAATCAACCAACTTGATCTCATAAACATATACTGAACGCTCAACTCAACAGCACTAAGTATACTTTCTTTTCCAACACACATGGAACATGCTCCAGAATAGACCACATATTAGGCCACAAAGCAAGCCTTAACAGGATCCAAAGCATTGAAATATTACAAACCTTCTTTTCTGACCATAAAGCCATAAAAGTAGAAATCAACAACAAAACAGCAAGGGAAAAAAAATCATGGAAACTGAACAAAAAAACTGAACAAAAAAATCATGGAAACTGAACAACACCTTGTTCAAGAACTACTGGGTTATAGAAGAAATTAAGGATGGAATAAAGAAATTCATAGAATCAAACGAGAATTAAAACACATCCTACCAGAACCTTTGGGAAACAGCAAAAGCAGTGCTCAGAGGCCAGCTTATAGCAATAAATGCACACATCGAAAAAGAAGAAAGAGCCATCATCACAGCATTAACCTTACATCTGGAACAAGTAGAAAGAGAGCAGCAAAAGACCCCCTTCGACACCAGAAGAAAGGCAACAATAAGAATTAGAGCAGAATTAAATTAGAGTATAGAAAAACAATTGAAAGAGTTAACAAGACCAAAAGCTGGTTCTTTGAAAAGATCAACAAAATTAATAAACCATTGGCCAAACTACAAAAGAAAAACAGGAGAGGATGCAAATAACCCATATAAGAAATGAGATGGGTGTCATCACAACAGACCCAACTGAAATTAAAAGAATTATAATAAAATACTATGAAAAATTGTACTCTAACAAATTTGAAAACCTAGAGGAAATGGACAAACTTCTAGAAACTCAATACCTGTCTAAACTAACACAAACAGAGGTAGGACAACTAAATAAACCCATAACAAAGGAAGAGGTTGAAAAGGTAATTAAAAAACTACCAACAACAAAAAAAAAAAGCCCTGGCTTGGATGGTTTCACTGGAGAATTTTACCAAACTTTCAGAGAAGAGTTAACACCACTTCTACTAAAGGTATTTGAGAGCATAGAAAATGATGGAATACTCCCAATCTCATTCTATGAAGCCAGCATAACCCTGATACCAAAACCATGTAAGGACACCACAAAAAAGAAAATTACAGACAAATATCCCTCATGAAAATTGACCCAAAAATCCTCAATAAAATTCTAGCCAATAGAATTCAGCAACACATCAAAAAAAAAATAATTCACCATCATCAAGTGGGATTTATACCAGGTATGCAGGGATGGTTCAACATTAGACAAACAATCAAGGTAATCCATCACATTAATAAAACCAAAAAGAAGAACCGCATGATCTTATCAATTGATGCAGAAAAGTCATTTGACGAAGTCCAACACCCATTCATGATAAAAACTCTCAACAAAATAGGAATAGAAGGGAAATTCCTCAATATAATTAAGGGCATTTATACAAAGCTAACATCTTCTTAAATGGAGAGACTTTGAAAGCATTCCCCTTGAGAACGGGAAACAGACAAGGATGCTGTTTATCACCACTCTTATTCAACATTGTGCTGTAGTTTCTAGCCAGAGCAATTAGGCTAGAAAAAGAAATAAAGGGCATCAAATTTGGTAAGGAAGAAGTCAAAGTATCTCTATTTTCAGATGATATGATCTTATACACAGAAAACCCCAAGGAATCCACAAGAAAATGACTGGAAAAAATAGAAGATTTCAGCAAAGTTTCAGGATAAAAGACAAACATACAAAAACAGTTGGATTCCTTTACACCAACAAAGAGAACCTCGACGAGGAAATTACCAAACCAATACCATTTACAATAGCCCCCAAGAAGATAAAATACTTAGGAATAAATCTAACCAGAGAAGTAAAAGATCTATACAAGGAAAACTACAGGACATTACTGTCAGAAAGCAAAAGAGACCTGCATAAGTAGAAAAACATACCTTTCTCATGGATAGGTAGACGCAACATAGTAAAATGTCAATTCTACCCAAAGCAATCTACAGATACAATGCAATCCCGATCCAAATTCCACACGGATTTTTTAATGAGATGGAGAAACAAATCACCAAATTCATATGGAAAGGGAAGAGGCCCTGAATAAATAAACCATTACTCCAGAGGAGGAACAAAGTGGGAGGCCTCACACTACCTAATTTTGGAACCTATTATACCTCCACAGTATAATATAATATAATACAGCCTGGTACAGGTACACAACAGATACATAGACCAATGGAACAGAATTGAGAATTTAGACATAAATTCATCCACCTACGAGTAGCTAATATTTGACAAAGGCCTAAAGGCCGTTAAATGGGTAAAAAACAGTCTGTTTAACAAATGGTGCTGGCATAACTGGATATCCATCTGCAAAAAACTTAAATAAGACCCATACTTCATACCATGCACAAAAACTAACTCAGAATGGCTCAAAGACTTAAATATAAAACCAAAAACGATAAAGACCATGGCAGAAAAAATAGGGACAATGCTAGGAGCCCTAATACATGACATAAACACAACACGAACCATAAGAAACAATGCACAAGCACCAGAAGACAGACTAGATAAATGGGAGCTCCTAAAAATCAAACACTTATGCTCATCAAAAGACTTCACCAAAAGAGTAAAAAGACAACCTACAAACTGGGAAAAAATTTTTGGCTATGACAAATCCAATCAGCATCTAATCTCTAAAATCTACAAGATACTGCAAAACTCAACAATGAAAAGACAAATAACCCAATTAATACATGGGTAAAGGATATGAACAGGCACTTCACCAAAGAAGATATTCAGGCGACTAACAAACACATGAAGAAATGCTCATGATCATTAGCCATTAGAGAAATGCATATCAAAATTACAATGAGATATCATCTCACCCCAACAAGGCTAGCACTAATGCAAAAAACAAAATAATAAATGCAGGAGAGGTTGTGGAGAGACTGGAACACTTATACACTGTTAGAAGGAATGTAAAATGGTACAGCTACTTTGGAAATCAATTTGGTGCTTCCTTAAAAAGCTAGAAATAGAACTACCATACAATCCAGCTATCCCACTCCTTGGAATATATCCTAAAGAAATAAGAGCCATCACACGAACAGATATATGCACACCCATGTTCATTGCAGCACTGTTCACAATAGCAAAAAGATGGGAACAACCTAAATGCCTATCAACGGACGAATAGATAAATTATGTTATATCCACACAATGGAATACTATGCAATGCTGAAGAACAACAATGAAGCCATGAAACCTCTTATAACATGGACAAAGCTGGAACTCATTACGCTGAGTGAATTTGGTCAGTCACAGGACAAATATTGTATAAGACCACTATTATAAGAACTCAGGAAAAGGTTTAAACACAGAAGTAAACATTCTTTGATGGTTACGAGGGTGAGGAGGGAGGGTGAGGGTTATTTACTAACTAGATATTAAATAAGAATTATCTTAGGTGAAGGGAAAGACAGCACACACTACAGAGGAAGTCAGCACAACGGGACTAAACCAAAGCTAAGAAGTTTCCTGAATACAGTCAAACACTTTGAGAGACAGAGTAGCAGGTGTACAGGTCTGGGTACCATGCTTTCAGGGGACATCTAGGTCAATTGGCATAACAAAAGCTTATTAAGAAAATGTTCTGCATCCTACTTTGGTGAGTGCTGTCTGGGTTCTTAAAAGCTTGCAAGCAGCCATCTAAGATGCATCAATTTGTCCCAACCACCTAGAGTAAAGAAGAACGAAGAACACCAAAGACACAAGGAAAGTAGTAGCCCAGAGACACAAAGGGCCACATAAATCAGAGACTTCATCAGCCTGAGACCAGAAGAACTAGATGGTGCCTGGCTACCACCAATCACTGCCCTGACAGGGAACCCCACAGAGAGCTCCTGATGGAGCAGGAGAAAGGTGGAGTGCAGAACTCAAATTCTAGTAAGAAGATCAGACTTAATGGTCTGACTGAGACTGGAGGAACCCCAGAAACCATGGCCCCTGGATTCTCTTATCAGCCCAGAAATAAAACAATTTTCGAGACCAACTCTTCAGATAGGGATTGGACTGGACTGTGGGACATAAAGTGATAGTTTTGAGGAGTTTTTCTCTTACCTCAAGTAGATACAAGAGTCTAAATGGGAAGATTCTGCCCAGAGGTGAGATGGGAAGCCAGAGAGGGTTAGGAGCTGGTTGAATGGATGTGTGGAATCAGGGGTGGAAAGGAGGAGTGTGCTTTTGCGGTATGGGGAGAGCAATTAGGATGACATAACAATGTAGGTAAAAATTTTTGTATGGGAGACTAACTTGAAATGTAAACTTCATCTAAACTACAACAATAAAAAAAATTAAAAATTAAAATTCATTTACAAGAATGTTTACAGAAGCTTCATTGAAAATAGCCAAACATAAACAAATAAACAAATGTCACAAGTGAATAGGTAAATTTAGAATATCCATAATACGTACCAATAAAGGAAGTAATTAGTGTTACATGGATGAATATTATAAACATATTGAAGAAAAGAAGCCCAATGTACAAGAATACATGTTATTTTATCTACATGAAGTTAAAAAATGGTAAAATTAATCCATAGTGGTAGATATCATAACAGTGATATCCTTAGAAGTGGGCTGGTTTGAATTGGTAGAGGTGAAAAGGAACATGTTAGAGTCACAGAGATTTTCTATTTCTTGATTGTTATGTGGGTTGCTTGGGACATAAATTTGTTAAAACTCGTCACTGTATATGCTTAAGATCTGTAGATTGCACTGTATGTAAACTAACCCTCAAAACAAACCCATTGCTATTGAGTTGATTCCTACTCATAGCAACCCTATAGGACAGAGTAGAACTGCCCCATAGGGTTTCCAAGGTGCGGCTGGTGGATTCGAACTGTAGACCTTTTTGTTAGCAGCCGAATGCTTAACCACTGTGGCACCAGGTAAATTAGACCTCAAAAATATGTATTTTGTGTGTGTGTGTTTAATAACTCATATTTGTTTCTCCATACAGAATTCACGGAGAAGTGAAGTTCTCTGAAACAAATTGCAAGAGTAATTCCATGGAGAGCTTAGTTTTTTTGGAATCTTAAGACTACATATAAACAGCAATGTAGAAGAGTCAAGAGGGGCAATATGATACTGAGAGTTTGCAGTACATGATTTAGTGAGCTCCCTTAATTCAGATGAGGTATTCTGCTCAATATTAAGTTATTATTATTTCTAGAATTCAAGGGCATTCTCTATGGTATTTCTGACTGACTAGTGTTCCTTCACTAGAACAAGTAGACTTATCTAGACTTCTGTAAAAAAAAGATATGTGACTCAATGTTTACTTGCTTCAAGTAGTTGGTAACGACCCCTACAGTAAGAAGCATTTGAACTTCCCTAGCCTGAATTTTCTAAATAATCACATCAATTTTAAGCCAGTGCCTAGTTGGAGTAACAGAGTTAAATTGAAGCTTGGAATTTCCATGAGAAGTGAAGGATCTAATCTGGATCAGTTCAGCCTGATGGTAGATGGAATAGACTGAAGTAATGGATTTTATTTTGATTTAACATTTACACCTCATATAAAAGAAATGCCACTCAAAAAAGCAAACTAAAAATGGGATTCACCTGCCTTTTGCTATATACACGTGCTTGATACCGTTTGATGTATGGATTTAGTCAGATAAGTCAATTGCCCTATACAAAAGATAGCCTGATTATTTGCAGGTTATATTGAGCCTCCTGTTTTTCAGTAATTGATCATATTTTCCTACAGAAATACCATACTTTAATAAAAATGTTAGATTATATTTTTCTATCCTCATAACTGATTGAATGACAGCTTATTCCAATCTGTATGAACTGCATTTTCTTCTTTTTTTCAGCCCTATTTTAGATGAATTAATAGATTCTCATATGTTTCCAGGATATACATTTTCAATTAATTTAGGTATAAAGAACTATAGTTTTATTAATGCAGTTTGGAAAACAGAAGTGTAAAGCTTGAGTCAGATAAAAATAAAATGCATAGTGGGCGTGTATACAAAAATTATTTTGCTGGAAAGTACAATGAACTTAAAAACACAAAAAAATCGTCCATGATGTGAATTTGCTAGTTTTATAAAAACTACTTTTAAGGGTCTTAAGTAACAAGAATGTCTAAAATGTTTGAAAATAACAACATTATCTCGTGATTTGCTAAGCTATCCTGAACCTCTATGATTTCCTTACCACGTTCTGATTGTGGTACTTACCTGTATAATATTTTGTAACTTTTTTATTTTAAATGTTTACAGTACCTCTTGTGTTTATGTCTTATTTTCTCCACAACACTGTTAATCCTGAGGTCAAGAACAGTGTCCTATTTAGTGTTATATTCCCATTATAACCCAACACAATGTTTTGAACGCTGTAAGACATCATTTAACAGGTTTAATTAAAATATGGTTCAAAAGACTTAGCACAGCATATGTCAATGTGAAAAACACTAAATAGAATGCTCCTCAGCTATCAAGTGTTTTTAAGAATTGACCTTGATGTTCAAGAAAGCCTTGAGCATGGGAGTAGTGAGGTGAGTATTTGGCTGCTGCAATTAGCTCTCAGGTGAAGAAAATTAAAATCTAAACTCAGTATTCCTTAATTTTTTTCTCATTTTCCTTTAATTTTTTTTTTTTGCCTTACAAGATTACCTCAAGTTTAATTATTATTTTTTTCCTGACCCCAGAAACAATGTAAAATTCTGTTAGTCTTTGACCCCTTAAGATGCACTCACTTAATTCAAAGCAATCAATGAACTAAAACCACACAACAAAGCATATAAATTAACAATTGCATAGGAAGATAATCTAAATATAATTCAAAATATTGCTTTTTAACAAATCAGCATCATTAAACACTTCCTTCTATGGTCAAAACAGTCAATGTATACTTGCCTCTTAGAGAATATTCTTCAATTATTTCGGATTATATGTATTTTATATTTAAATGGGATTACATATGTAACCCACTTATTTATTATATTTACACATTCTTTACAAGGTATTATTAAATTCTAAGCTATGTCTATAAAATGCACACAAAATTAATTCTGTTAATTCTATGAAGTAGTGTGTTTTTTAAATAATTCAAAACAGCTTTTTTTTGCTGAAATTTAAAGGGACTTCTATAATCCAATATAGACAATGCTTTACCTATAAAATGCACAAAAATAACTGATTAATATCATGAAAAAGTACTTCTTTAATCAACTAAAAATATCATTTCTTTGGAGTTCAATGTAGACACAGAGAAAGAATTTTTTTTAGGCCATTTCTCTGTGTATTCAAAACTATACATAAATTCCTGTGCACTTTGAACAGATGCATATGTTGTCTTAGTGTCTTAATTTTTTATCACTAGATTTTTGTCTAAATAATTTAGTTGTACTCCATTTTCCTATATTCTGTAGAAAGAGGTTAATAACTCTGTAAACGTATCTTCTTTTATAAATATATTTGAAGTCTCACTAAATAGTCTTCAGGATTTCCACTTACAAGCCACACAATTGCAATGCCTTTTGATTTTTTTCTATAAGTTCTTATATTTTGCATCCTTTTAAATATTTGATAATTTTGTTATTTGCCAGTGAACTTCTCCAACCTTTGCAAAGGTGCTCATGCTAAACTTATTCTTCTAGTTCCCCAAATCCCAATGTCTTGAAGAATTAGGAAAAAATCAATCCAGTGTCTGCCAAAGATTATGGCACTGGAAAACCCCCTGTGTTTGGATGGGAATGCAAAAAGCTGTACTCAAGGATTAAGAGTAAACTAAAAATAAACATGAACTTGCATGGACTTCTGTTTGGATTTAAAACATCTGAGTGGCCCTAAGAAACTCATTCCTAACCTTCATTTGTGTAGAAACAGGATTGTATGTGTCAGTAGATGAGTGGCACTATCAGATAGAAATCAGGTAGGAATTATCAGGCAGTAAATATTATCATCCTAGGCCTCAAATTATTTCTATAAGCAAATTTTTATAACCAAAGATAAGTACACAATAAAAGGTAATCAGGAACACAATTTTTTGTTGTTGTTGTTTTTTAAGAATAGAATAAGAAGAAACATCTGAGAATGGAAACAGAATAACTGGATCTCCAGCTATTGCTATTATCAGACATGGGTTTTAAAATGACTTTGGCATTATGTTCAAGGTGACAAAAAGAATGCTTAAAAATTTTAGCAAAGCGCTAAGGAAGTTTAAAAGAAATTAAATATAAGACTAGAAAAACATAACCAGGAGAACTAAAAAATACAAAAATTCAAGGCAGTGAACCATTGAGCATATTTAATTGCACATTAGACACAGTTAAAGAGAAAATTACTGAATTGAAATTCAGGTGAGATGAAAATATACAAAAAGAAATCAGACAGGCAAGATGATAGAAAATATATGCATAAGGCTAAATTACATTGAGGATGTAATCAGAAAATTTGTAATATATTTAGTTGGATTTTTAGTAGGAAAGGAGAAAGGAAATAGGGAAGAATAAATAATTAAAGAAAAATAGCAAAGTGTTATAAAAGGGATAAAAATTCATTCTACACATTGAAGAGGAACAATAAAGCTTAATCATGGCAAATATTAAGCAATTTACACCTAGACATATCAGAATAAACTGCTTGAAAAAAAAGTAAAAGGAATATCATAAACGCAGATAGAAATACATAAACAGTATTTTCAAAGAGGTGACATGAAGATTGACAGATTTCTACAAAATATCAATCCTACTTAGAAGACAAGTAATGACATTTTTTAAACGTAGAAAGAAAAATCTAGAATTATAGATCCATAAAAAAAAAAACTTTCAAAAATGAGAGAAAAAGGAATGTTTACAGACAAAATCTGAGAGAACGCTTCATCAATGGAAAACCACAAAGCAAACAAACAAACAAACAGAAGGGTGTTTTTCAGGTAGAAGGAGAATGATATCAATTGGATGGGCAAAGATGTAGAACAGAATGAATAGAAATAAATCTGATAAATATGGAAAAAATCTAAATAAACGCTGTTATGTGTTGAATTGTGTCCTGCCAAAAGATATGCTGAAATCCTAGCCCTTGGTAACTGTGAACATGACCTTGTTTTTGGGTCATGACCTTGTTTATGGTGTTTGAAGATGTTATCAGTTAGTTAACATGAGATCATACTTGAATAGGGTGGGTTCTAATCCAATATTAATGGTGTCTTTATAAAAGTTAGAGAGGTGAGATGATGGAAAATATATGTGCAAGGCTGAGGTATATTAAAGATATAATCAGATACAGATGTATGTGAAGATGCACCTATAAGCCAGGGAATGTCTGGGTCTACAAGGAGCTGGGTGTGACAAGAAATGCTCTTCCTCTGGAGACATTGGAGGGAGTGTGACCAAACCAACCCATTGATTTGGACTTGTAGCCTCAAGAATTATGAGAGTATATTTCTGTTTTTATAAGCCACCCAGTTTGTAGTATTTTGTTATGGTAGCCCTAGGAACTAATACAAACACTGACTGTAGAAATAATACAAAATGTCTTCTGGAGTTTAAAACACACAAAATTAACTGCATACAATTTAGGAGAGGGGTAAAGAAAATTAGTGTTCTCTGGTATTGATATCATCCAGAAATTGAAAGGGAAAGAAAGTTGATGAGGTCATTTTAGCCTTTTAAAGAATTCAGTGTTCTGTAGGAGACATTTTCCTTCCATTCCAGATCGGAGAGAAAATAGGAGATTTTCCCTCATCTTCCATGAGGCCAGATTGATGAAAACTCTCTAAGAAAAACTAGTATAAATTTTGGAGGTACCTGACAGGCAGACAGGTTCAATACTTAATGAGTTACACATTCTGCAGCTCTCCTTAGTCCTACCATGTACTGTCCAAAGAAAAGCAAGTGATAAGAGAATTATTAAGTACTGATTCCTAGCTTTGGGTTTGCATGTGTGACAGGGTGTTTGGAAACTGCTAGCCAGCAATCATCTGCATATTTCTGAAAGTGGGATGCTAATAGAGCAGTTCACTCAAGCAGGTAGATCTGAGCAGGCAAGTGGAGTGGTCATCCACAGCCCAGTTCCCAGTGAATGACCACCCCACTTCTCTGTTCAGAGCTACTGGAATGAGCTACTCTATTAGCAGCCCTTAGAGGTTAAATGAATATGCAGAAGCTTACTGTGGCTCAGGTCTCAGGGACAAGTGAAGAGAGGAGTGAGACATAGGCCACTGGTGACTCTAATGGGAAGCATGATGATCCTTTTCTGAGGTGGGTAGGGTGATGCTGGATACCGATGCAAGAAAAATATGCACAACATTCACACATAGACTGCTACACTAGCCGAGTTTATCAACATCGGATTGATATAGATTGAACCAGAGTGAGGCTGAGGACATCTGCCCACCACTGAATTACAGCTGGAGATGTAAATCAATAGCTATACCCCTCCTCTCTCTCCTCCTTCCTTCCTGCCCCGGTCCAGAGGAGTTTACCCTGAAGGATGAAATGGATGAGAGAGTGAAAGAACAGATCACAACCTTCTCCTTATTAAGATTTCTAGTCATTTATTTGGCAAAGGGGAAAACTTTTAAACTGATATAAAATTGAGTTTAAACTGAATAGAACTGAATTTCAAAAAGTGAATATGACCAGAAGTTTGTAGTAATAACTGAAAGTAAACAAAAAACAGGAACTCCCCAAAGGATTGATGAAGAATAAGAAAAGAATCTATGATAGATATCAAATAAAAATAGTAATTAGAAATAATCAGGATTCTATTTCAGTTCAATTTTTATTTATAAAACTATTTTTACATTTTAATCTTCTCAGAAGACTTTATTTTTGCTTTATTCTTAAACAATGGAAGAATTTTCATCTAGAAAAAAAAGATTCTTCCTATGAACACAATTTTCCTACACTTAATCTTGGAAAAATAGTGAAAGGCTATCACAGATATTAGCTTTTTAATTAAAACTGAAATGATTAAATAATTAAAACAAATTCTTTTGAGTCTATATTTTACATTCTTGTAGATTTTCACTTTGCTGTCAAAGGAGAAAAGATTGTTATTATTGTATTTTTGAAAATATGAATGCATTTTTTCATATATAACACAACAAATAGGTGTTACTATTTTCAATTTACATGTTTAAATACGGGATTATGAGGACTGAAACCATCTATAGTGATACAGCCTAGTGTCCACAGTAGTAAGATATTACTATTTGATACTCTATATTAAAATGATTTTACTATTCAGTTTGCATTAACATGACTTTGCTAGTCCCTGAAAATCTTACTCAGGAAATAAAATTATCATAACTTTATCATTTATTTCATGTTTCCGAAAATTAAGTCATCCCACAATATATGACTCAATTTCCCTCATATGCATAAATAGCACTTCTCAGGATAATAGATATAGTTCAATGCTTGACCTGATTTGTCCAACAATTCTAAACTATTATACCACAAACTTTGCCTATTCTCAATTAGGACCTACATTGAATGATCTGCCTTAAATCTCTCAAAACCTTATAAATATCTCACTTTTGATTACTCTCTTCCAAGATGTTACAAAAATAAAACCCCACCAAACCATTTGCCGTCGAGTCGATTCCAACCCCACAAAGACTCTGTAAAGGCAATGGCCATTTTTACTGCAGTGAACATAAACTTGACTTTGCTTTATCATTTTATTTTGATCGTCTTTTCTGGTTGACAATTACACTGTCGTCACTGTTGTGTTCCAATTCACAGTAGAACTGGCCCATAGGGTTTCCTAAGCTGTAGTCTTTATGGAGCAAATCACCAGGTCTTTTCTCTCAAGAAGCAGCTAATGGATTAAAACTGCCATCCTTTCTGTTAGCATCCTATCTTAACCATCGTTGCATCAGTTGTTTTGGCTAAGAGTAAATTGAAACTCCAAACCATTATCAACTTTATGGAATTCATAAATCACACTAGTCATGAACTTAAAATGTAGTCAGTTCAGACATAAGAAAATAACAAATGTTAAGTGGGAAAAGTCAGATGCACAACAATTTGTATACAATTCTCCCATTTTTGGGAAAGGGGCATGTGTAGGTTTATGTGTGTTTGCAATGGCAATAAGTGCAAGTTCATATAAGAAACAATTGATAACAAATACACCTAAAATACAGATACTGAAGTCAAGTATATGAAAGGAGAACTACTTTTTATTTTATTCCTATTTCTATAATTTTGAATTTTAAAACTATAGTAATGTATTAGCTTTATCGTTAGAAATAACCTGTATGTTTTTGCAGAGATATAGTTAGATCATTTTTGTAATGGGAATCAGGAGACATTGTTTCAATTTTGGATTTTTTTTGTTATAACGTGAGAAATGTTTAACTTCACTGAACCTGGTTTTCTCATTTATGAAAAGGAAATAATAGATTTCCATCATTATTTTCTATCATTAAGTATTATTAAATTATATTTAAAACTACAGAGCCAAGTGTGTAGATCACTGCTTTTCCATTTTAACATAAACAACCAAAATTCAAATATATTAAATTATTTCATTCTGTAATATAATTCATTAATTAATCTATGTATCAGTGTATAAATAGGAAAATGTAGATTATCTGTAAACTTAAAATAAGGTAGCAGCAATAATTAATTGGCTTATCTTTGTGAAAAAAATTGAATATTTGGATTAAAAATAGCTGTATATTATTGGGAAAATGTTAAATGAGTATTTTATTACAATAGAACAAACCTTGTTTCCTTAGAGTACTGTATTACTTTTCTATTGCTGCTGTAATAAATTACTACAAACTTATTGGCTTAAAATTAAAAAATATGTATATTATAGTTCTGGAGATCTATATACCCAGAAAAAATATATATATTATCTTATAGTTCTAGAGGTCTATATATCCAGAAAAAATATATATATTATCTTATAGTTCTGGAGGTCTGTATATCCAGAACTATAATATATGCATATTCTTTAATTTTAAGCCAATAAGTTTGTAGTAATTTGTTACAGCAACAATAGAAAACTAATACAATACTCTAAGGAAACAAGGTTTGTTCTATTGTAATAAAATACTCATTTAACATTTTCACTATAATATATAGCTATTTTTAATCCAAATATTCAATTTATTTCACAAAGATAAACCAATTAATTATTGCTTAAACCAATTAATTATTGCAGCCACTTTATTTTAAGTTTACAGCAGTAGCTCCTTGGCAACCCTATGGGTCAATTCTACTCTGTCCTGTAGGGTCACTAAGAGTCGGAATCAACTCCACAGGAACGGTTTGGTTGGTTTGGTATGGGTCTGGAGGGCAGAAATTTAGCATGGGTCTCATGGGCTAAAATATCAATGTCAGCATAGCTGTATTCCATATTGGAGACTCTAGCAGAAAATCTATTTCCTTGCATTTTCATTCATTGGTTTGTGACCCTATTCATGCATCTTCAAAATCAGCAATAGCAGAACGGCTCCTTCACACGTGGTCCCTCTTCCAGATGTAAGGACCTTGTGATTACATTGGGCCCATCAGAAAATCCAGGATAGTCATTCTATCTTAAGGTCAGCCTATTAGTAAACTCAATTCCATCTGCAACTTTAATTTTACTTTTCCATGTAACCTAGCATAGTTACAGGTTCTGAGGATTACAGCATGGACATCTTGGGGTGGCTGGGGGGGGGGCGCTATTATTCAGCCTACCAGAAGTATAAACACAGAAACTAAAGAAACACCAATATATTTATGCTACACTGTTTTTTCATTTCCTGACTCAGATATATAGAGAGCATCTATTCCAGGTGTACACCTTTATACAAGAAATTGTTCAGGCCATTTATAGAAGATAGTTTTCAATCTTTTTTTCTTTTTCTTTTAAATAGATGAGACACTACAGTGTCAGTCACCTACTCTACTATTTATTACTTTAAATGTCAAGACTGTTATAAATGTCTAACTCAATGCCTTCTCTTCTCATTAAATAGTAGTTCATCTTATTTGGCTCCTTTTGAATATGTAGATGTGAATATCAGCAATTCTTAGGAAAATCTCAGTCCCATAAACTTAATGACATCACTCAAATCAGCCGTTTTTAGAACTTTTAGTTCACATGTCTTCTTGGCTACTGATTTTTTTTTTTAAACCTTTGTTATTAAACCTACCTGAGATTCAGATCCTGGCTAAAAACCTATGTGTGATTTTTCAGGCTTGATCATAAAAAAAGAGAAAAAAAAAAAAATTGCTGTTGAGTCGATTCTGACTCATAGTGATCCTATAGGACAGAGTAAACCCATAGGGTTTCCAAGATGGTAAATATTTACAGAAGCAGACTGTCACATCTTTCTCCAGGGGAGGGGGAAGAAAAACAAAGAGCAAACCCGTTACAGTCCAGTCGATTCCGACTCCTGCGACCCTGTAGAGTAGAACTGCCCCATAGGGTTTCCAAGGAGTGCGTTGTGGATTCTAACTGCCGACTTTTTCAAGCAGCCAAGCACTTAGCCACTGCTTGGTGTATAACGGTGTATAAGGTAGAGCTTAGAAACACAGTAGTGTGCCAGGGGTCTTGGTTTAGAAAAACACTGTAGCCAATGTTTGAAGCTAGCTGAAGCGTAAGCTCTAATTAACATGGAGTACTCTATACCTGAAAAGAAAGCTAAAGAATAAGACTGAAAATAAAGACTGGGAGGTAATTGAGGATTGAGTATGTTGTGTACTGTTCACTAAACAGCACTGCGTAGAGAAAAACGATTAAAGTTAGTATATTCTTTCTAGTAGTTTACAATCAGAAAAAAGAAGCAGAACAAATACAAGTGAAAAATATCAAAAGCACATGTGATATCAATTAAAATCCCAGTGTACAAACTTATTAGCAGTGGTTATATTTGGGTAAATATTTCTTTGAATTTTTTTTATAAACTATAGTTTTCCTTAGATTAGCAAATTAGATTTATAAACAGAATAAAATGATTTTACATGCTACAGAAAAACTCATTAAGTAATTTGTATAATAATAAATTTTCTAAAATTAATTAAATAATTAATGATGGGAGAATTAAATGAATGGAGCAATTGATATCACCTAAGTTTGGATTTATTTAGTCAACAACTACTTATAGCATTCCTAATATATACGATATATTAGGTGTAGTATGGAAAAGAAAATAATAATTGAATACTGTGCTGAATGTTAAAGGACAAGCACATTTAATTTTAGCATAAACAGATCAACACTGTATTCTTACAGGTGCGAAATAATTTAACAAAGGAAAAAATCGCACTTTTATCAAATTGAGCATAGAAATATAAGAATAATATTATTAGGTAAAATAAATATATTAAAAATTATGATATAGAGTATTATTCCTATTTATAATATCCTTCAATCACTGTATAAGGAAGACTGGATAAGATTTTTTTAAATTATGATTTTAAATGGTTCTAGATAGAAAACTTATAAATTTAATTCTCCAAAACTTCCAATTAATATTCTCTATTTTTTTTTCAGATCACAATAGCTTTCTAATATTTTGATACTCAAACGTAGAATGAAATATCTTGTGAGGTACTGAGTTTTCTATTACTCATATTCATTGGGTAGATCAGTAGGCAGAAGCACTGTATGGAAAATATAATCATGCTGCCACTAGAATAAATAGCTTTAATGTAGATCATGACTGTTATGGATTGAATTGTATCCCCCAGAAATATGTGTTGTAAAGCCTAATCTCTATACTTTCGGATGTAATTCCATTTAAGAACAGGCATTTCTTTGTTATGTTAATGAGACCATATCAACATAGGTTGTGTTTTAAGCCAATCACGTTTGAGATTTAAGAAGAGCAGGTTAGGCACAGAGGAAAAGATAAACAGTGAAGACAGATGCCATGCCACATGTAGATCGCCAAGGAAGAGTGGAACAGAAGTTAAAGCGAGGGAAGGACCTTCCACCACGGCTGACAGAGAGAGAAAGCCTTTCCGTAGATCCGCTGCCCTGAATTTGAACTTCTAGCCTCCGAAATTGTGAGAAAATAAATTTCTGTTGGTTAAAGCCACTCACTTGTGGAATTTCTGTTATAGCAGCATCACTGTTATTGTTGTGTGCCATTGACTGAATTTCAACTCATAAGGATGCTATAGGATAGACAGAAGGTATATATATAAATTGATCTTTGTTAAATCTTAATTAAGACTTGTTTTACATTTCCTCAATTATAATTTTCTGCCAAACTGTTTTCTATTTTTCTATTATATTTTTGTTTCCTTCTATGACAGTGGGATTTTTGTTTCCAGTTTTAAATACTTGCTCTTGTACAATATCTTGAGTCAAAGTTTCATAATGCAACTAATGAATACATTTTAAAATTTTAAGAATGTAATTCTAAATGACAGCTTATTTTCAATTCTTATGATAAGAGTTTCTCCATGACATACCATAAAAGATAAATTTTGACAGCAGTGGAAGCTTTTACATCTCCCTTGTTGAAATGAAAAAGTATGACATATAGTTGTTTCTTCCAACTGTGTCTCTGAATATTTTCACCATTTTATTATAATCCATAAAATAAAACCTGTAGGGAAATCCATGTACTGCACTCAATTATAGAATACACATCATTTAACTTTTGTAGAGTTGCTTTATTTAGAAGTACTTTCTTTTGTATTTCTTATATTTTAAATGCTATTATATAACATATTTAAGTATGTGGAGACATTTAAAACTTTTTCTCAAAAATATAAGATAAATTTTACACCAAAATAATATCTATCATACATGTAAACATTGCAATATTAGTAACATGAATATGACTTTTTAATGGGAGTCCCTGGTGCTGCAAAAGTTTAAAGTGCTCACCTGCTAACCAAAGCTTGGAGGTTTGAGTCCACCCAGAGGCACCTTGAAAGAAAGGCCTGGTAATCTACTTCCAAAAAATCAACAATTGAAAACCTTAGGGAGCACAGTTCTACTCTGACACACATAGAGTTAGTAACTTTTTTTTTCAGTATAAGAAACAGTAAAGTAAAAGGAGTTTTGTTAATTATAATTATGGCTGCTCATGCGTTTCAATAAAATGTATTTAGTTCTTGAAAAATTGGTTACATTATTAAAAACAAAAACATTGTAGTTTGAAAAAATTTAATAGAAAACACTGTTTCCTAACTATTATTCACACACATTTTGTAAATTATTAGACCTTAAAACATTTAACATATTACATATGTGATAGAGTAAAAGTATAAATTGACTATATTGGGTGCTAGTCTTAAACATAGCAAATTTTCTGTGCTTTCTTTTTCTGGTAAATTTTTTTTTTTTTCAATAAAACTCAAAGCTAAATTATTAGTTCATGGACAAGTTAGCCACATTATCCCCTGTATTTCCTCATCATCCCAACTTCAAATGTGTTTGTGATTACTTTATGTAACTTTTCAATTTCTGTGGAAGTTTAAAGGTGGAGATAGACTTGAAAAAAATAAATTGTTGACTATAAAACATTACCTAATATTGATAGGAAAAATAAAAATGAAATTAGAGGTTATTTTTTTAAATATTAGATTTTTTTAAAGCATAGAAATCCAGGGGGATGGAATAAAGAGAAAATAATCGGACATTTAAAATGTTTCCATGCAGCTAGATCTAAGTTAGATAGATACATATGTGGGATCTCACTGCAAACGTATCTTTATATTAATTCAGATTCCAACTCTAATCAATTTTAGTGCATATTACCTGCCTTAATTTATATTTATGATAACTTTAGAGTCAGATAATCCATTTAACTTGTAGAAATATAATTATATTAGATGATGTATTCACTTTCATTATTCTAGTAGTGGTTCTAACAATGCAGATTCAATGGTGTTTGCACATTGAGACAAGAAGAAAATTGCTTGATAAAAACACCGTGGTCTTCTGTTCTCTTCTTAGATTTTTTTCCCTTCTTTCTTTTAATTTCCTAAGGTAAAAATTTTCCAAATGTTTTGGAAATGTCCAATTGTCCTGACTTTTTCTCATTTGCCCTCATTAAACTTTTAGCAATGCCAGACATTTTAGAAATGTTTAGTAAATATAGATTATTTCAATTTCTGTAGACATACAAACAATGCATGAAAACATTTTAAATGTCCGATTATTTTCTCTTTATTCCATTCCCCTGGGTTTCTATGCTTAAAAAAAATCTAATATTTTAAAAAAAAAAAACTCTAATAGTGTGTTCACTTTATATATTTATTATTTATATTAATGTGTATTTTTACATTTGGAAAATAAAGCCTAACTTAGACTGGGAAATTATAAAGATTCTAAGTTTACTGAGGGATAAGTCCTGAGTAAAGACAGAAGAGTGAAAATGTTAACTAACCTATTTAATACATAGTAAATGGCAAAGAGTACTTGTTTTAATGTTTTGCTTTCTTGACCAATGTCTTATAGTAATTTTCTTATATTGAACTTATCTATCTGATAAATTTATTCTTATCCATAATAAAGTAAAACACAAATTCAAAGTAGAAAGCAAAATCAGTTACAGAAGTCAAAGCCTATTTGATAAAATTATGGAATTTAGTCAGAGAGAACATTTTGGTCACTTAATCACATTTAATTCTACCCTCCCCCCCCACCACCACCCTAAAACACACAGATTTCATGAGATTTACGGCCTGATTTTCAAGATAAGAAACAAGGTGTCTTGGTTATCTAGTGCCCCTATAACAGAAATACCACAAGTGGATGGCTTTAACAAAGAGAAATTTATTATTTCACAGTCTTGGAGCCTATAAGTCCAAATTCAGTGTGTCAGCTCCAGGGGAAGGCTTTCTTCATCTGTTGTCTCTGGGGGAAGGTCCTTGTCATCAATCTTCCCCTGCTCTGGGATCTTCTCAGCACAGGGACCCACAGTCCAAAGGACGCACTATTCTCTTGGCTCTTGTATCTTGGTGATATGAGGTCCCCATGTCTCTCTGCTCAATTCTAGCTTTTATAGCTCAAAAGAGATTGACTTAAGACACAACCTAATCTTGTAGATTGAGTCCTGCCTCATCAATGTAACTGCCACAAATCCTGACTTATTAACCTCTTAGAGGTAGGATTTACAATACATAGAAAAATAACATCAGATAACAAAATGGTTGACAATCACACAATATTGGGAATCATGGCTTAGCTACATTGATACACATTTTCTGGGGATACAGTTTAGTCCATAACACAAGGTATTTAGAAGACAACACATCTACCAAAACAAGTGATAGCTCTTTAGCTTAAGAACACAGAGAAGCCTGTGAAGGTTTTGGAGCAGGTGACTGGCATGTCTGTTCATATTTTGAAATGTCCTTCCAACTGCCGGAGGAGCACTGATGGGGATGTAATAACATGGAGTTAGGAGCCCAGATAGCTCGCAATTAGAGTTATCCAAGTAAAAATCAGGATGAACTTCACTAGGGTGATGGCACTGGGGTTAACGGGAAAACCGCATTTAATATCAAAAGTAATGGAGTTAATAGAACTTGCTGATTGATTGCATTTGGGCATATGAAGGAAAAGGATATATAAGTGAAACTGGTCCCCAGATACCTGGCTTGGGAACTGAGTGCTATCTATGTCCATTTTCTAAAATAAAAAATTCAGAAGTTGAAGCCATCTTGGAAATTTTTGGATTATCATTATTAGTTCACAAAGATTTGCTAAGTATCTGCTACAAACAGTGCTAAAACCATAGAGGGAGAAGAAAATAAAAGTTGTTTTCAGTTTAGAAGGGGTGATAAAATGAATATCCAAATTGCTAACTGTAGAAAGTAAATAGTGGTAATGTCATTTAAGAAGGGTAGATAAATCTCAAAGTCTAGAGGAAAAACTGTTATTTAAGGGAAAGAGATGGCAATTTTTTTTGTTGTTGCTGTTAATGGCCAGATAATAAATATTTTAGGCTTTTCAAATCAAGAAGCAAAATTAAGAATATTATGTAGGTACTTCTGAGCTCTGGTGGTGCAGTGGTTAAGAGCTCGGCTACTAACCGAAAGGTTGGCAGTTCAAATCCACTAGCTGCTCCTTGGAAACCCTATGGGGGAGTTCTATTCTGTCCTATAAGGTCACTATGAGTCAGAATCAACTCGATGGCAATGGGTTTGGTATTTTGGTTACTTGTGATCGTTAAGCTTGTGTGTCAACTTAGCTGGGCCATGATTCTCAGTGGTTTGGCAGTTATGATATAGTTTGGCAGTTGTATGATGATGTGATCGCTTCCATTATGACATTTGATATAACGTGATCATCTCCATGATAGGATCTCCTGTGAGTAGCCAATCAGTTGAAAGGGAGTTTCCTTGGGGATGTAGCCTGCATTGAATATAAATGGACTTTCTGGCAAGGCTCTCGGGCTTTTACTCCCACTGAATCCTGCACCTGGCTCCTGTTTTTCTGACTTCTGGTTCTTGGAACTTGAGCTAGCAGCTTACCTGCCATTTTGCCTGCCGATCTTGAGATTCATCAGTCTTCATAGCCTGTGAGCCAGAGCCCTGCTGTCTGACTTGACCATCTTGGATTCCCCAGCCCCTGAGGCTACATGAATCAGAAGAAGCCTTCAGCCTGATCCATGTTCAAGCCTCCACAATCATGTGAGCCATTTCCTTAATATAAATCTCTATATATACTTACACATTTTACTGGTTTTGCTTCTCTAGAGAACTCAGGCTAAGACAGTACTCAATATCAAGACAAAATATAATTTTCATAAACTTTATACTGTCAAAATTTAAAATAACATCTTCATCATCATAATAAGAACTGAGTAGGTATTTTTTGGAATTAGGGCCTACTAATGAGAAGCATTATGGCCTTGGTGATAGAAATGATGCTGGAGATCACATGACAGAATTTTGCAAGACCAAAGACTTCTTCACTGTAAATACCTTTTTTCAACAACATAAACGGTGCCTATACACGTGGACCTCGCCAGATGGAATACACAGGAATCAAGTTGACTACTTCTGCCGAAAGAGAAGATGGACAAGATCAGATGGATCTTGGTGGAAATCAGAGAATACCAGAAAGATGCTTACCTGGGTTTTATTGACTTTGAAAATGTATTTGACTGTGAATTATAACAAATTATGAATAACATTGCATCCAGAACACTTAATTGTGCTCATGAGGAACCTGTACATAGATCAAGAGGCAGTCCTTCAAACAGAACAAGGGAATGCTACGTGGTTTAAAGTCAGAAAAGGTGTGTATCAGGGTTGTATCCTTTTACCATACTTATTCAATCTGTATGCTGAACAAATAATCCAAGAAGCTGGACTATACAAAGAAGAACGTGTAATCAGGATTAGAGGAAGACTCATTAACAAACTGCAATATGCAGATGATACAATGAGATGGATTGATACAGTGATGCAACCATGGTCTCAAGCATAGCAATAATTGTGAGGATGGTGCAAGACCGGGCAGTGTTTTGTTCTCTTGTACACAGGGTTACTATGAGTCAGAACCAACTTGATGGCACTTAACAACAACAATGAGAAGCATGGAAGCTTTTTTAGAGGAGGGGGAGATGATATTTTACTTAATTTTGTTTCAAATTAGTGTCCCTTATCATCAAAATTGATTAAAAATGGTCATCTGTTAATGCTCATCTCTAATGTGATTTTACATTTTTCATCTTTAAGAAAAATATATTTTTCACACAGGTGATATGTGTAGCAATCAAAATTCTGTCAAATTCTAGAGGTATCACTAAGATTTTTAGTGCACAAAGCAACAGTGTTAAGCAACAAAATTCCCATATACGGCCTTTTTCATGACTACTTATCTCTACTATTGGAGCAGGAAAATGACCATGGACTATACAAAACATAAGCATGGCTTTTTTCCAATAAAATTTTATTTAAAAAAACAGATGGGCTGTAGTTTGCCAACCACTACTTTGAGTCATCATTTTCTAAATGTCCTTATGGAAATGGCATTCAATCAAGACTTGAAAGGTGAGAAGGATTTGAGTAAAAAGGGAAGGAGTATAGTTGCTTCTTGTATTAAATGAGAGGTGAATACAATTTTATTATTTTTTATTTTTCAAAAATTATTTTGAGGGGGAGTTCCAGCAAAATGGCGCTCTAGGCAGAAGCACCACACCGTCCCTCCACAGCTAAGATCCGAAAAACTAAGCCAAACAGAGAATACAACAATTCTGAAACCCTAACACATCGAATGAAGAGATAAAGAACTCAGCCAAGCACCAAATGGAGTGAGAAAACTGACAGAGAATGGAGAGCGAGGAGAGATTCATGCAGAGGTCCCCTACCAGCTAACGCAGTGCGGATCCACCATCCTGGACTCCTATCAGAGACCAGCAAACGGGGACATGAGAAAGCAGCCTCACGGAGCGTCCAGTGGGAGATAAAATAACCGGTAATTTGCAGTGTGCTCTGTCCCACCCCCACCCCTCTTCGGCCCAGCTCAGCCTCCTCTGCTTCCCGCAGCCACAGTCTCTTGACCAGGAAGCCCCAGCTGCTTGGATTCCACAGACCCAAGCCGGTGGCTCTCTGGGTACCATTTGTTGGTTGTTGCTGTTGCTTTTTTCCACTTCTTTTGATTTCTTCCTTGCCTCTGGCCATCTCACCCTCCTTTTGCTCAAGTGCCTCGCTCCGTGCGCCATCTTTGCTTCTTCCTGAGGGGCTGCAGAGAGCCGGAAATTTGTGATATATGCCTTCCCACTCTCTAAGCTTCTTCACCCATGCTTGGACCCCTCCGCTTCCCACGGACAGACTCTCTTGTCTAGAAACACCAGCCCGCACTAGCTGGCTCTCTGAGTGCCATTTGTTGGCTGCTAGCGTTCCTTTTTTTTTTCTGCTTCTTTTGATTTCTCACTTGCCTCTCGCCGCCTCCCCCTCCTTTCACTCGAGGGCCTGGCTCCGTGCGCCACCTTTGCTTCTTCCTGATGGGCTCCAGAGCGCCAGCAATTTGTGATATATGCTTTCCCACTCTCTACCCTTCATCACCCACACTCGGCCTCCTCTGCTTCCCGCGGACACAGTCTCTTGTCCAGAAACACCAGCCC